>NW_027179709.1:270000-277500 GCF_036669935.1 Montipora foliosa | reverse complement strand
GTGAGCTTAAGTAGTTTTGATTTTTACTCCCTTTTGTACTAAAAACAGGAAATTAAATGTGAGTGCCTTGTAAGGTGTCTCCATTGTTTTGCATTGTAAATCTCCTTCCGTTCATAATATTGTGCCATTAAAGTCTGCAACTTCTGTCTTAGTGAATTCTTTAATCATTCTTGTAATTCAGTGTAGATGACTAATATTACAATTGACAGACAAGGAAAACTAGCACAAATTGTGTTATATAAAAAACTTAACATATCAAAAGTGGTTCAACGTTGTCTTTACCCTTACCAACAAATATATTTGTCATTGCAGTGGTCAAAATGTTGTGGACTTACGATGCCCAGCTGAGTGAGTCCAGAACAAATTTTGACCACTGTGATGACAAACATCATTGTCGATAAGAGCGGAGACAATGGTGGACCACTTTCAATTAGTTTTTTACCACAATATCCAACTGCAAAGAAAGTCTTTATTTTAGAGTGACCAAAATCGTGACACGAAGAGAGAGCAAGCGTTGTCTATAACTTTCTTACAATATGATTGGTTTTTGTTCCAAAACGGGCTTTCCTGATTGGCTATTACATTGCATGATTAGCCAATCAGATTGCGAGATGACAAACAATTATGGCAAAAAACTTTACTAGTTGGTCAAGTTTCCAACATTTCTCACACAAGTAAGTAAAAGTAACCCAGAATAATGGAGAGAACAAGCATATTATCTCATATAGTTTTTTTTTCTATTTCCTGTTCACAACTGTAACCTCTACCTTGATCATTCTGCATATCACAGAAACCTCACGAAATAATTGTTAACTATTTGTTTTTACTGGCCTTTGATTTTTCTTTTTTTGTTTGTATTTGAAGAAAAATTATACTACACAGTCCTTAATGGCTTGCAACTTTAATTAGTTTGGCTAATTTAGTTCCCCTATTAAGTATCTTTATTGATGGGTGTGTTGATCAATTGGGAAAAATTTACTTAACAAGATAAAAGGATTAATTGTAAGAAGGAGCAAATCCCATATTTTTTGACATGTACATCCCAGGACCACCAGTAACTTGTCTGCATAATTAATGTGCTAGGCTGTATGGAAATCCTGTTGCAAGCTACAGTACAGGGGCAACTAAAGGAACGATTTGCTAAAGTATCTGTTTGATAGGCCGTAAATCATCTAGGATTTTCTTTAGGGAATTTTCAAATAGAACTTTCATGATCTGAAAAAGTTAACACTTCTTCCTTTATTTTGAGATTGATAAAAATGTGTTAGGAGTATCAAAATATACCAGCTCCAAAATTTGGAAAGGTTCAATACGATACAATGAGATTTTCGTGAACTATACAAAAAATGGCCTCGTAAATAAGAGAGCCTTTAAGCTCCCCTAGAATAACACAGAACAGAAAAGAAATTTATAACGTGGCCTAAAATGAACCTACAAAGCTTTAAAAGTACTTTGAAGAACTTAGAAGAGTGTTAAAAGCACTTGAGAGATAGCCGTCTCTGGGTGCCCCTGACAGTAGACATCATTACATCCATAACGGATGAGTACTGCTGTCAAGGAAATTAAGCAATTGAGCAGCATTTAGTCTGGGAAACGAAATAAAAACTAGCCAATTCTACTGTAAAGTTAACCTGACTATGCGAGCCTGCTATAAATTCCAGTGTTGGACAAAACACTGACCCCCAGTCCATTGATTACCCAAATGGACTACTCTATAAATACTATTTCAAATGAGTACTGTTTGTCTATATGCACAATGTAAGCAACGTCTCAAACAGTGCTTACCAAAGACCAAACACCCATTTTAAAAAGTGTTGATCAACAGTATTTAAGTCTAAGCAGCCATTTTAAAAAGGTCAACTTTCAATAATGTTATTGTTGTGATGGTCGATTACATCATTGACAGTACCATGTGCACAAGGTATAAACAAGGTATGTGCAATGAAAGTGTAATTAATTTTTATAATGAATTCACTTCTTTCAATAGCACTCATTCGAAATGTTAGTTTTAAGGGTTAGCCCATTTTAGGGTAGTCCATGAACTGGGGGTCAGTGTTTTGTTCACCATCACAAATTTCCGGTTTTCCTTCCACTTCGCAGATTTATGTTCAAAGCAGTTCGTCGTCAGGAATAACTTGCCTACAATGTGTAAAACTAGGAAGTAAATGTATCATCATCGTCAGTCTCCTTAGCCTCAGGTGGTCGCAGATACATTCTCAGTTACTATGACTTTCTGATAGCTTCGATGATCGTAAAGCTCCGTCCATTTAGTTGTCTTAATCAAACAATGGAAGCTCGTGCTCAGGCTGCGATCTCGTCTGCAATTCAAGCTGGAGAGGACTATGTAGGAGTATGTAAATTATGGGATTAGCAACTATTATCCACAGTCAGAAAGAGCACACAGTTTTGCGATAATCGGGCTAATTTTGATTGAGATACAGCCATTTAAATACATCCAAATTTACAAAGAAATGTTTCAAATGAAGCTATGATCCTCGCAGTTATGAACGCAATTTTTGTTCAAACGGACACAGCGTACGGATGGCCATACATTTCTATGTAAATTTTGACATTTGTAAATAGCTGCATTTCTCTTAATATTGGGTCCATTGTCACCATACCTGAGAATTTTGTAAACCTTGGTGTGCTGACGTTCTGACTTTTAATACGGATCAATAGTAGTAGTAGTATAATTTGTAGACTCGAACCCTCTTCCCCAGATCAGGCAACAAAGATGAGGATATAATAACCTGGGAAGGAAGTGCCATTTGCGTCGTGACGTCATTTATTTTTCTCACAACAAACGCCTGGGGGATAAAGTCGTAAAAGTACGAACGTCCTGTTGAGAACAGCAACAAAAGTCGCGAAAATTACAAGGTTTTCGTAAGGACAAAAGGCTAATTCATGCAACAAACATTTAA
This sequence comes from Montipora foliosa, assembly GCF_036669935.1. Classification (NCBI taxonomy): domain Eukaryota; kingdom Metazoa; phylum Cnidaria; class Anthozoa; order Scleractinia; family Acroporidae; genus Montipora; species Montipora foliosa. The sequence goes on along the minus strand of NW_027179709.1, from coordinate 274,579 downwards.
ATATGGGAAATCTGTTATGGTATTTATTCAGGTTGTGATGATTGGAATGAACAAAACTGAACGAAGAGTTTACAAAGGTTGGAAAATCAAGACATTTTATATTCAACAATCACTATTAAAAACAAGACTGAAAACGTCATAGTTCGACGAACAAACAGAATCCAACTTGGCTGTCTTTTTGCCTGACATCAAAACTCTCTTAATTATAGACAATACTTACACTGAGTCACCCGAGTATGCTGAACAAAGTTACCCGAGTTAGTCTTTTTGCAAAGTATGTTGTTTTATGGAAAATTCGGGTTTACCTCAGTGTACTGATTGAGAAGCTCAAGAGATTTCTTCGGAGTTTTGCGAAATGTATTTTTTGGTCACGCGCTGTTTTGTGGTTTTTTTAAAAACCTTTCTTTGCTTGATCTTTCATAACAACTGCTATTTGTACGACGTGAACCCACATTAAGTGGGGTCCTTCTACACTACAGACTAAGCATTGTTGCTAATGGATTTTTGTGTTTTTTTTTTCTTTCTTTCTTCATTTGACAGTGACTGACTTGTGTAAGTTAAAATAATGGTTGCACCTGAAATGTGTAATTCAAAAATTGTTATTGTGCATGCACAACTCACCCTAGGCCCCAAGTGTGCATTAAAATAATGCAATTTGAAAATAATAATAATAATTTGAAGAGTTTTGGACCTTGGCCATCACTCACCTTCAGTAGCGTTTCCTTTATCCAGATGTGTACACTGCTCGAGTTTTAGGCTTCATTCTGTTCTGGTCATGCAACATATCAAAATCAAGGCTGTTGCCTATCAGGAGCCCGGTAGCCTGGGGCTCCCAAAGAATAGCTCTGGGCGCCTTAATTTTTCACAGCAACACCTTTCACTTCATACGTTGGGCTCCTAAGTTCTCAGCGTTTAGCTCTGAGGGCCCCTTTAAAATTTTCTTAGGCAGCAGCCTTGAAAATGATGTGGTTCTCACTCAAAAAGTCTTGAAAACCTCTTTCGTTGTAATAACATAGTCAGACAGTGTTTCTGTACAAGTTTGGGTTCCAAAGATATGAGGGTAGGGAACTTTCCATGGCTGCATGCTGCATTATTAATATTTTGTAGTTGAGATTTATTTATTAGAAAGTGTTTTTAGTTACGTTATTTTTGAGACATTTAAAATTCTTGACAACATTTCGTATGCTTGTTACCCCTATAAAGTTGTCTCTTTCAATGAGAGCAAAACAGATAAGTAATAATTACTTGCAACCTGCTTCATTTTGAGACACATTAAGGGGGATGACACTGACATGTAACTACAGAAAGACAATGGTTATATAAGGGAACTTTCTAGTCAAAGAACCCTGCAAGAAGATTGCATTGGAGGTTCTGTGAAATAACTTTTTGAATGGAAATCTGACATCACTTCAATCAGGATGTGCATGTGCAACTAGTCCCATGCAGTCCTCTGCTGTGCATTTCTGTGAAAAGCAGGAAACAAAGATAGACATGGTTTTTTCACCGGATGGGAACCATCCCATCATTTTTCATTAACTGAACACAATTGACAGAAAATGGTAACTGTAGAGTAAAAGGGTATTGAGAAATGATTATTTGAAGGGCTCCATAGCAACAGTTTGATAGTTAAGAGCCATCCCCTTAAATGAATAAGAGCATGTGCACAGTACAGACTTGAAATGATCTTTAAATTGCTGCAAACACGCAGTTTACAAACCAGGTGCAAAGGAGACTATCAATGAAATGAGCAAGACATGTTCACTTGTTCTAAACAGTGTGTACAGACATTGAGAAACAAATGCTCTTCTTGTTATAGGATGTTTAGATACACAAACTTGTTTTTTGATTTGCTTTAGCAAGAAGTTGAAAATGTCACATATGTATTTTTAAACTACTCTTGCTTCTGAAACAGGTTCAATGTGTTTTACTGGGTACAGTATGACCAAAACATTTATTGCTATGCATACTTGTGATGAATTATAGATACAATGTTTGGTGACCACTAAACATCATCAATAACTATCAAAAAGCTTGATAAATATATATGTATTATTTCTTTTAATACATGTCTGTTTTGAAAGTAACGAACTAGGTGTTTTTATTATAAAGTTTTCGATTTCAAGTCAAATTCAACCTAATTCACAACTGGAAATGTTCTTCAAGGACACATGCAAGTTGTTTATCAGTGCAAGTCACATTTTGATGTAAAGTGTTGCTGGTATACATGCATCAAAGGTTGATTATAATTGGTGTTTGAATGCAGGCAATGCTATATGACAAATTCTCTAACAAATAAAAGCTCAGGAAGTATTGAACAATTATAAGATTTTGTTGCCACACAAGGGCGAAGCAAGACATCAGGGGCCAGTTGGTATTCCCAGGGCCTAGCGCTGAAGATTAGCTGCAGTGATATCTTATTCATCTGTTCTTCACCAATTGAATGACATACCCCGGTAGTCTTTTGTTGTGTGACATTCTGTCCAAATTACGACAATTTTATGTGTGACCAATCATTATTTTGAATAATTAATAAGAAGTTATTGAGATAACAGGACTGTGAGATCACAAATGAGGATGACATACAAGGTGACATGAATGTCATGATAGACTTAATCATATTCAAGCATAATAACAACTATTTACTCTTAAGCGTGAACACTAATCACCATTAATTCAATAGGGCACTGTGGTAATGAAATAGAAAAATACATATCCAAATGAGACTGGATTCCTGGTCCCCCATGGCCTTTTTAAAGATCTTTTTCCTGACCTCGCCACATATCCGCACATGAAGGCGGGGGTCTCATGAAGGCACCACCTTCACTCATTGTTGCCAGGCTAAATGTCTCCAACTTAACTTCTTGTTGGATTTGTGACTTCATTGACAAATTTATTGAATGGTCTCAAATTTTACTTCACACTTGCTGAAATTGAGAACCATTATATATAGATGTCACAATAATTATTGTAAAGGTATCTATTTATTTGAGAACTTTGCTTTTTGACTTGGAGTACATTCTATGCATTAAATTGTCCTCAATGTATAAAGCCCAAAAATTATTTTGACCTTTTAAAAGAATTGTGAATATCTTTAATTAAGCCCAAATCAAAGATGCAAACATAATATGAGGGCAATTCCCAAGAGATAATTGAACCAGAGATACATCTGGGTAGACACTGCACAAAAATGAATTCTCTTGGAAAAAAAATCAATATAACCATACCATGGACTTCAAAAGGATTTTGTTGGAACCTACTTATTAACATGTTAACATGTTGACATAAATAATGTACATGTAACACAATGGGTAATTACAACCAAATACCGACTTGAAATCATGGTGCAATCTTTATTGCACATGAATTTCTATCATCTTACATAACATGTTTGTCATCACATATCACCTGACATGCTATCTGCAGACATATTTAGTCAGAAACAGAAACCAGAATGGCCTAATGGCCATGAAGGCCACTTGCTAAACCATTGGGAATTGTTTATCAGCCACATAGACTGATATAGCATAGCAATTTGTTATGCATGGCCACACAAGCCCTCAGTCACACAGACTGATTGCAGCATAACTGCCTTATTTTTGTTATGCATGACCACTCAGGTCCTCAGCCACAAAGGCCGATTGCAGCATAACGTCTTATGCATGACAACAAGGTGGTAAAGGGGTTCTGCACGAGGCATCATTCGAGAAAAGAAAAGGTGCATTACATATAAAAAGAGCTGAAATGTGCTTGTGATCTGTGAATTATTGATAGTCTAGCGTGATCCACGGTCCTATTGTTTTGTTTATCATGAATCTTGACTAAATTTTCTTGAAAATTGAGGATCTAATGGTAGCTTATGTACGTATCACAACTTACAGAAAATGTTGCTATTGTTTGAACAGACTCCTGTTACAAGTTGTCAACGAAGTGCAATAAATCATTTTTACTGTATTTTACAATTAAATGTGAAAAAATTCACTGATCATTCACCCTTGTAGGTATCTCCAAACTCACCAGATTCAAACATAATTATTGTTGTGAGGGATATCTGAAAGAAACAGGACCAATTTCTAAGAAATTTAGGACTAATTAATGCTACTTAGCTCGAGCAATTTGCACTAACCGTGCTCTGTTCGCAACAGAAAATATGTTACATGCCCCTAATTTGTGACTGGGATCCCTCCTTTACCACCCTAAGGCCCTCAGTCACACAGACTGATTACAGCATAACTGCCTCATACTTTGTTGTGCATGGCCACACAGGCCCTCAGCCACTCAGGCTAATTGCAGCACAACTGTCTTATGCTTGGCCACTCAGGCTCCCTAGCATAACTGCCTTATATTTGTTATGCATGACCACTCAGGTCTTCAGTCACACAGACTAATTGCAGCATAACTAACCTTGTAATTGCTATGATTGGTAATTCAGACCTTCAGTGACATAATGTAAGGCTGATTAGAATAGGATGACTGCTTCAAAAATTGCTTAATGATGACCTTGCGACTCAGCCCACTCAACCATTCTGAGAAAATTAAGTTTCCTCCCTATATGCTGGTGCTAAAGGTTCCCTCTGACGAC
>NW_027179709.1:262500-267500 GCF_036669935.1 Montipora foliosa | reverse complement strand
AACCAGACGTGGATGGTCCCGTGGCATCTCAAGGCGAGGAGCTCCGTTATGATCTTTCACAATAGGGAGTTTACGAAGCAGAACGCGATGCAACCTAAAACGTCACCGGAAGTAATTTGTTCACACAGTGCGTCACTGCGCATGCTTGGCGCTAAACGACAACGCGTCTTCTTCACGTTCAGAGCACAAGGTTTGCACTTGCAGCGTTTCGAGAAAACGTGAGTAGTTTCTCCGCAATTTGACCTAGAATTAAATTTACTTTTTCTTCTTTACAAGCAAAGCTGTTTTCCTAAGTCCGTAAAAATGTCATTTGTTGTAAAAAAATACCAAAAAAACATTTTAATTTGCCTACTGTAGGTCAATTGTTTACCGCGCTATGATGAATGAACAACACGCAGACCCGCCGAGTTCGATACAAAAGTCGAGAACTGGCAAGTAAGTCTAATTTTTGTTTATTAGAAGATTCAATTTCCCGTCCTGCTTAAATATAAGGTTAAAGTGAGTTTAAAGTTTATCTTCGTTGAAAACAAACTAAAACAGATTTCTTTTTTTTTTTCACGCAGTAATGTGATGTACTGGACAAGCGAGCACGATATCCTGTTATGCAGAGAGGTTGTTTCCGACAATCCGTACAAAACAAGAAAGGGTTCGTCGCAAAGAAGCGAAATTTGGGATAGAATAGCCAACACTTTGAATACCTGTCCCAAGCCTGTCTTTGCTGTGGACAAAAGGTCCGTGAGGGAACATGTGGGTATTTTAATTAACCGAATCAAAAAGAAATTGAGAGCTGAGGAAAGGAGCTCGGGCATCGCGCCGCCCGAGCCCACAGAATTTGAAAACTTGGTGGAAGAAATTTTAGCGCTCGAAGAAACAGCTGATGCAGAAATGAAAGAGGACGACGAATGTGTGAAAGGAAAGGCTGAGAAAGAGAGGGCAAAGGCCACAGATATGAGACTTAAAGCACTCGAGAAAGTGTCGGAGACGATGAAGAGACATTCCGATGAAAATGATCAGCTAAAAGTAAAGAAAAGAGAACGGAGAAGTGGCAGCGAGACCATGTTATTCCTGTCCAAAAAAGCGGAAAAAGACCAGGAACTTGAACTTGAGGAACTTCAATTGAAAAAAGAGCAACACGATTTGGATCAAAAACGCCTACAGGCGAGCATTGACCAGCAACGTCAGTTTCAACAACAACAAAGTGAAATGATGCGGCTGATTATGGACATTAATAATTGAAGTTATTCAGTATCACTTTATTTGAAAATGAGAAACAACATGAACATCGAAATGGTAACTTGAAACTGAGTAGTGTACTCTTAGTCTGATATAGAGGTGGATAATGATGCATCCTATGTTGATATTGTGCTTCTTGTGCTGTCTATATACAAGCAAGTTGGTAATCTAATAGTGGACATTGAAAATTACCCAATGGCAAAGCAACAATAACAAATCTTAGGATTACATGCAGGTGGTAGAACTTTGATTTAAAATTTGGAATAAACCTGAAATCATGAAAATACTAAGAAAGAAAGTAAAATATTTGTTTCTTTTGTGTCATTAAGATTTCTTATGATAGATCCTTTGAACAATGAAACATTAACAATAACAGTAGTATTACCAAATAATGGTAAAACAACAACAGTAACAACAATTGGAGAAGTCTCTGCGGAGGTGCTCTGGCAACTGAGTATGTGCAAGTTCAAAACATTTGTGTACTGCTCATTGAAAAGAATATTAAGAAATGAAATAATCAGGACATAAAGTGCAAAACATTTGTTTAATTCCCTTCTTTGTGCAAAGAATGCACGAAGTGAACTATCAACCACAAAACAGTTGTTATATGAGCAGTAACCTGTTATATCTTGTTGTTCTATCGTCCAGTATTGTGTGAATATCACTCAGTATCACCAAGGTCAATTGATTTTACAATTTTGTCTTCCATTATTACTTGAAAAGACAAGAGGCTGACATTAAGAAGAGTTTCTTCCATTATGTTCGCGGATAAAGTGTCAATGTTTTTGTCCATGTTGAATCCTGGGGCACTAGCTATGGCTTGAAATAAATTTCTTAGCACAGCATGGGGACAGAAGAATCTTCCCATATTTTCACCTTTTTCATCTTTTATCATGATGTTGGCTGTTGTGGTGGATATCAATTCACACTTCTTGATTTTTAAGTTACAATTGGGACATTTGACAAGAGCTGTGTCAGGAGCATCCTGAATTTTGGATTTGCAATTTATGCAAATGTAGATCTTCTTTACTTCGATAGCCAATATAGTTCCGGTGATGTTCTTCTTGGCCTTTTGATTTGGTGTTAGGTTTACAGCCTCACTGGTAATGGTATCTGGAATGTCGATGTCTTCGCATTTTTCAATCATGGTTTTTGTGGAAGAACCGAGATACTTTTTGTTGTAGCAGTTCAGCTTAAGTTCCCTGAAGTGATAACAGCCGTTCGGTTCAACTTCGGCGATTTGACTTTCCCACAGAGTTACAGTGATTGCTCCAGTAGTGTCAGCAACAACAAGGTCACATTTGGTGAGGTCTTTTTTCGCGTGTTTTGAATAGACAGTCTCCGTATCTCCTTTGAATAGAACTTTAGCTTTCAGTCCGACAGATTGACCATTTGGTGCACTTTGGAGAAGTTGTGTCACAGAGGTGTCACTTTCATCGGTGTTCGATGTTTTCCATTGAAACGCTAAGTTTTTAGGTTGTTCGATTCTGGAGTACTTATTCATTCTGTATTCTACACCTTCGCCGTATCTTCTTTTTTGTGGACTGATATTTTTGAGGGAAGTAGGGGAGTTTTGCTTCCTCCCTTCGTTTCAGCTCATCTTTGATTTCTGGCGTGAAACAGATCACTCGCGTTCTTCGTGGTTTTCTCGAATGGTGAAGTCAAAATATCTAGAAGACTTTGGATTGGCAGGTATTTGTACTTTAGAAACTGCATGGATGTATCCCTGAACATCTTTGTAGGAGTTGGATGAAGCAGATTTCGTTGGGGAATTTGTAGCCATCTTGAGCACGAGTGAACGAGAAGACACGGAGTAGACGCTGCTTAGCACGTTGTTTATTCCTGCGCATGTCATGTAATGGGGGGGCGGGGTTGAGACATTGTAGTCTATAGAGGCCGCGGTTGTTATGGTCAGCTGAACAAAAGGAGCCTGGCCTGGAGATAATGGGGTCGAAAGGAGGTCGAAAGGGGTTTTTTGACCTGCATGCGCAACTAAACTGCGAGAAGAAAGGGATGTATTTTTTTCTACAGAATTAAAAAAATACTAGAAGACAACATTTTGTTATTTTTTAGCCAGTTACGAAACATTCAAGAAAGTTTAAAATACAGTAAAAAGCTGCTAGTAAAAACCTGCATTTTACCAAGTTGGCGAAAACACTTGCATTCATTTAGGCAATTCTGGCTTTTGGTAAATTGTATTTTTCTATATAGAAGTTCTTCCAAATCTTACTATTGTCCTAGTAGTGAATTAAAAGTATTGTAGTGAAGCCAATAATGTTTTGTTAACACAAAAAGATTTTTCTTTTGGGCTGGGGAGGGAGAGCAGGGGTATTAAAGTTATATGTAATTTTGTTTGGAAAACTTAATAAAACTTGAAACTTGAAACTTTCACTTTTGAGGTTGCATGTGTTTTTAAAGGGGCAATTAAAACATTTCTTGACATTTTTCTTTGACAACTGGAGGAAAACATATCATCAAACAATTTCTGACATATTTATATTTATTGTTTGTTTGGGTTTAATAATTGTAATTTAATGTTCTATATAGCACACTTAAGGCAGGTTGTAGCAAATAATGTTGAACTGTCTTTGAACAATTTGTAGTAGAAGTTATAAATTGTTTTTTTCCATTTTGCAAGGCATACTGTATTTTTTTTTGTCGGATAGGTTTTCACTGTCCCTGTATTATAACATTCAAATTCCTCATAGTGGTTTTACCAAGAACATGTCACTCATCATGATAAAAACTTTGGAAGGCAACCAGGTTTGTTCCTTTGAAGGGGGCAGTATTCAGCAAGGAATGATCCCACAACAGTAAAATTCCTTTTTGCAATATCCTGAAATCAGACGTCTGCATTAATTACCAATGTTATACTATATAGTTTCGTTTTACACTTCTGGCATCCAGTGTTTGGTAGTTTGACATCGGTTAAGTTTCTCAGCTGCAGTAACCACATGTACCAGATGCTGATATGATTTGCAATACACAGTATTCAGTTAAGAGTGTTGTCATAATTTGATAACAAATTTTGTCTTGCAGTGTCCTGAAATCAGGAATAGACATCCATGGCCATGAGCAAGCACTTTAATTTCATTCCACAAATCTTTTTGACCTTGTTACTGCTGTATGGTGATTTAACATCAGTGCAAACAGCACATGTCTTGGAAGTTGATATCATCTTTGGCTCTTTGAAAATGCCTTGAATTAATCAGTGTAAAAGGATCAGTTTATATTGCTTAGCTGCAATCCAAAGACATCTGCCTCTTAGTGTTGAATACATCTCTGTTTTTTTTTTTGGTTCCACCTGGTGTAGTCTTTCATCTGCAAATTAAGAGACAAATGTTATTGTAAGATAAATAATCTTTATCTAAAATCACATTTTAATTCTAATAGCTAGTATACAGCCCCTTTAGTTGTTTTGGGTGGATATACACGTATTTAAAACTTACCTGCCTTGTGTGCTCAGGTTTTAGCAAATTTAAGACAGGGATGCCAGCCTGGAGGGCTCCCTGTCTTGTTTGATGGTGGTTTTGGTGAATTTATCTGTGTGTATATATGCATTATGGTAAGGATATGTATTGCAAAGTGGCACTTTTTAACATTTTAATATTTTTAAATATTATGTATTATACTGTATGATAAAGTTATTATTTTAAAAAATGGAAATTCTCACTCAGTTTTCAATGAAATAAACAACGGCTTATGATCACTGTAGTATGATTCTAGGACACCTGAAGATGTTACAAAATTTGGAATATTAGTGTAAA
>NW_027179709.1:240000-247500 GCF_036669935.1 Montipora foliosa | reverse complement strand
GGAGCATGGGAAAATACACTGTTGTTCTTTTTCGGGAATTTGTGCCGCATGAAATGAATGACAAGACTTTCGACCAGCAAACGCTCCACTAACAAAGATGAACTCTTCCTCGCTGGTGCAAAATATTGGAGAATCATGTGAAAAGTCAACATCCCGTGCGGAAGGTGTTTGAGACAGTGTAGGTAAATGAACTTTGTGGCCTTCCAAAAGAAGTAAAAAATCGTGCCGTGCCTTAATTTAGGGACACCAACGAACGTCATTTGAGAAAATCACTTCATCGCTGTCAGTACTGACAGTATCAACCAAAGCGATCGTGGTCGTACCAGGATTACAAAACGCTTCGAAAACAGAGTTTACAGGGTTTATAAAATGTTTTCCCACAAACAGCAACCCCCCTTAACAGGATATTACGATTTTTTTACTTCACGCAATAAAACTTAAAAGGGCCTCTGCAAATTCATCCTGGCTTAGGTCGTTCCTAAGCAGAACATGCTCAGCCACAGTTAACCTTCTATGAAATGACTTTTTTTTGGAACGAGAAACAACCAACCAAATTGGAAAAAACCTGAACATGATGTATGTTTCCATTTATTGTCGAATTTATCACAAATATGGCGCAACATCTCACTCTAGGCTGCTAGAAATCAAGGCTTTCCTTCCCCTAAAATGTAGCATATTTCCCGCCAATTCTTTTTATAACTGAAATTCCTCAAAAATACAGTCCCGGACAAAATTGTTGAAACACTTTACAATACCTTTCCCTCCCACAATGTTGTTTTGGCAAATGGGCTCAGAAACTCGCATTAAAAGAACATTGTGACGGGAGAGTGAGGTGCGAAAGCTTCAGATCTGTATAGTCGTGTACTGTTCCAACGAATTTTTTCACAGACTGTATTTGTGAGGAATTTAAACAATTCATAGGACGTGCATGCTGACCAAATCATAAGTGACACAACTTTACAGTAGCCTTCATAACCGGTACAATAGCGCTGCGTAACGTTTTTATTCGTAACTGAGTTTGATGTACAGTGTTTGAATTTCTTTTGGTATATATCCACAATGATAAAAGAAGCCAAATTGTTTAGATTTAGCTAAGAAGAGCGTCTTAAACTGAAATATGGTTTTTCTTGCTGCCCTTGATAGCGTGACAAGGGCACGAGCGTATTTGTTTTATCTCGCATTAAAAGGTTTTTTCTTCGTAAAGTAGCTAACATGCGCTACATTTCTCCTAAAAGCGCTTGGAGATTAATCAGTGACGAATTTCCTGGAACGGAAAGCAGATACAAAGGTTTAACAGTTAAGAGAAAACCTAGTGAGCCATTGCTTAACAGAGGACGCCCATGGAAGTTATGTTAAAGAAGGCAAGGGAGGCCCACAAGAGCGAAGAAGGCGGGGTTTCCACAATTGCTGTATCTGCGAGAAACGTTTGTCGCTTTCTAACTTCTAAAGGATAATACTACCAACAATCAACAAAAAAGGACTTTCGACTTCTTGGATGTGCTAAAAAGATTAAGATTTGCGCTAAAAATGAGATGACAACATACTCAATATATGGGGACGAAGGATATTGCCTTTTACCTTGATGTAGTTTCCTTCAGGAGATCGTATAGAATACTAACTGATGAGGTGTTTTATATTAAATGACAATGTATTGCCAACTGTCAAATGTTGTTACGGCTTAAAATTAGGTCGCACATATATGTATTTCCCCGGCCCATTGTTTCGAGAGTAAAACTTCGTAAGACTCGGAAATTTTAAAAGAATACTTTTTATGTTAGTACAGTTTTTATTTTATAACTCTTCGACAATTTCTGTCGGTAAAAGACATGGAAATGCAGGAAACACAAGTTATAGTTACCAAAAACACAAATTTCGCACAAGGATAGAAACTTATGACACGTGATGTAAAACTTATTTACTTTAGTTCATTGCGTGAGCAACTTTGTACCCAAAATGGTGACATGCAATTTGAAAACGTTACAGTATTAGAAAGTTTCTACCGACTGTTTTTTCATAACAACTCCATTGTAGGCTAATTTGATATCGCTTAACATTTTTTCGAGTCTAATTTCGCTAGACAAAACCAACAAGAGAAGAAAACAAAGTTATTGTGTTAGTGTGCACGAGTCACCACTGTATTAATTAAATTTAGCAGGATATTTTTTCTCAGTGCATTGACAACGTTACCATGCACATTTGCCTCAAAAATGGCTATTTTCCCTGCTATAGTGTCCAAAACAATCGATTCACCTTCTGTGTTTACTGCCCTTTCTGACTATTTTATCACTGTGGTTCAATTGTGCATCTTTCTCACCGAAAAAGTTTTCTTAATAATGGTGACTCGTTGGTGACTCGTTGAAGTACAGATGCACGCTAATTAACTTTGTGAGAAGATCAGGGCCACACAAAACGGGAGCATGGGGAAATACACTGTTGTTCTTTTTCGGGAATTTGTGCCGCATGAAATGAATGACAAGACTTTCGACCAGCAAACGCTCCACTAACAAAGATGAACTCTTCCTTGCTGGTGCAAAATATTGGAGAATCATGTGAAAAGTCAACATCCCGTGCGGAAGGTGTTTGAGACAGTGTAGGTAAATGAACTTTGTGGCCTTCCAAAAGAAGTGAAAAATCGTGCCGTGCGTTAATTTAGGGACACCAACGAACGTCATTTGAGAAAATCACTTCATCGCTGTCAGTACTGACAGTATCAACCAAAGCGATCGTGGTCGTACCAGGATTACAAAAGGCTTCGAAAACAGAGTTTACAGGGTTTATAAAATGTTTTGCCACAAACAGCAACCCTCCTTAACAGGATATTACGATATTTTCCTTCACGCAATAAAACTCGAACGGCCTCTGCAAATTCATCCTGGTTCAGGTCGTTCCTAAGCAGAACATGGTCAGCCACAGTCACCCTTCTATGAAATAACTTTTTTTTGGAACGAGAAACAACCAACCAAATTGGAAAAAACCTGAACATGATGTATGTTTCCATTTATTGTCGAATTGATCACAAATATGGCGCAACATCTCACTCTAGGCTGCTAGAAATCAAGGCTTTCCTTCCCCTAAAATGTAGCATATTTCCCGCCAATTCTTTTTATAACTGAAATTCCTCAAAAATACAGTCCCGGACAAAATTGTTGAAACACTTTACAATACCTTTCCCTCCCACAATGTTGTTTTGGCAAATGGGCTAAGAAACTCGCGTTAAAACAACATTGTGACGGGAGAGTGAGCTGCGAAAGCTTCATATCTGTATAGTCGTGTACTGTTCCAACGAATTTTTTCACAGACTGTATTTGTGAGGAATTTAAACAATTCATAGGACGTGCATGCTGACCAAATCATAAGTGACACAACTTTACAGTAGCCTTCATAACCGGTACAATAGCGCTGCGTAACGTTTTTATTCGTAACTGAGTTTGATGTACAGTGTTTGAATTTCTTTTGCTATATATCCACAATGATAAAAGAAGCCAAATTGTTTAGATTTGGCTAACAAGAGCGTCATAAACTGAAATATGGTTTTTCTTGCTGCCCTTGATAGCGTGACAAGGGCACGAGCGTATTTGTTTTATCTCGCATTGAAAGGTTTTCTCTTCGTAAAGTAGCTAACATGCGCTACATTTCTCCAAAAAGCACTTGGAGATTAATCAGTGAAAAATTTCCTGGAACGGAAAGCAGATACAAAGGTTTAACAGTTAAGAGAAAACCTAGCGAGCCATTGCTTAACAGAGGACGCCCATGGAAGTTATGTTAAAGAAGGCAAGGGAGGCGCACAAGAGCGAAGAAGGCGGGGTTTCCACAATTGCTTTATCTGCAAGAAACGTTTGTCGCCCTCTAACTTCTAAAGGATAATACTACCTAAAATCAACAAAAAAGGACTTTCGACTTCTTGGATGTGCTAAAAAGATTAAGATTTGCCCTAAAAATGAGATGACAACACACTGCATGATATATGGGAAGGAAGGATACTGCCTTTTACCTTGATGTAGTTTCCTTCAGGAGATCGTATAGAATACTAACTGATGCGGTATTTTATATAAAATGACGATGTATCGCCAACTGTCAAATGCTGTTACGGCTTAAAATTAGTTCGCACATATATGTATTTCCCCGGCCCATTCTTTCCAGAGTAAAACTTCGTAAGACTCGGAAATTTTAAAAGAATACTTTTTATGTTAGTACAGTTTTTATTTTATAACTGTTCGGCAATTTCTGTCGGTAAGAAACATGGAAATGCAGGAAACACAAGTTATAGTTACCAAAAACACGAATTTCGCACAAGGATAGAAACTTATGACACGTGATGTAAAACTTATTTACTTTAGTTCATTGCGTGAGCAAGTTTGTACCCAAAATGGTGACATGCAGTTTGAAAACGTTACAGTATTAGACGGTTTCTACCGACTGTTTTTTCATAACAACTCCATTGTAGGCTAATTTGATATCGCTTAACATTTTTTCGAGTCTAATTTTGCTAGACAAAACCAACAAGAGAAGAAAACAACGACATTGTGTTAGTGTGCACGAGTCACCACTGTATTAATTAAATTTAGCAGGATATTTTTTCTCAGTGCATTGACAACATCACCATGCACATTTGCCTCAAAAATGGCTATTTTCCCTCCTATAGTGTCCAAAACAATCGATTCACCTTCTGTGTTTACTGCCCTTTCTAACTATATTATCATTGTGGTTCAATTGTGCATATTTCTCACCGAAAAAGCTTTGTTAAAAATGGTGACTCGTTGGTGACTCGTTGAATTACAGATGCACGCTAATTAACTTTGTGAAAAGATCAAGGCCGTACAAAACGGGAGCATGGGGAAATACACTGTTGTTCTTTTTCGGGAGTTTGTGCTGCATGAAATGAATGACAAGACTTTCGACCAGCAAACGCTCCTCTAACAAAGATGAACTCTTCCTTGCTGGTGGAAAATATTGGAGAATCGGGTAAAAAGTCAACATCCCGTGCGGAAGGTGTTTTGAGACAGTGTAGGTAAATGAACTTTGTGGCCTTCCAAAAGAAGTGAAAAATCGTGCCGTGCGTTAATTTAGGGACACCAACGAACGTCATTTGAGAAAATCACTTCATCGCTGTAAGTACTGACAGTATCAACCAAAGCGATCGTGGTCGTACCAGGATTACAAAACGCTTCGAAAACAGAGTTTACAGGGTTTATAAAGTGTTTTGCCACAAACAGCAACCCCCGTTAACAGGATATTACGATATTTTCCTTCACGCAATAAAAGTCGAACGGCCTCTGCAAATTCATCCTGGTTTAGGTCGTTCCTAACCAGAACATGCTCAGCCACAGTCACCTTCTATAAAATGACTTTTTTTGGAACAAGAAACAACCAACCAAATTGGAAAAAACCTCAACATGATGTATGTTTCCATTTATTGTCGAATTTATCACAAATATGGCGCAACATCTCACTCTAGGCCGCTAGAAATCAAGGCTTTCCTTCCCCTAAAATGTAGCATATTTCCTGCCAATTCTCTTCATAACTGAAATTGCTCAAAAATACAGTCCCGGACAAAATTGTTGAAACACTTTACAATACCTTTTTCTCCCACAATGTTGTTTTGGCAAATGGGCTCAGAAACTCGCGTTAAAACAAAATTGTGACGGGAGAGTGAGCTGCGAAAGCTTCAGATCTGTATTGTCGTGTACTGTTCCAACGAATTTTTTTCACAGACTGTATTTGTGTGGAATTTAAACTATTTAAAGGACGTGCTGACCGGGTCATAAGTGACACAACTTTACATTAGCCTTCATAGCCGGTACAATAGCGCTGCGTAACGTTTATATTCGTAACTGAGTTTGATGTACAGTGTTTGAATTTCTTTTGGTATATATCCACAATGATAAAAGAAGCGAAATTGTTTAGATTTAGCTGAGAAGTGGGTCATGATCTGAAATACGGTTTTTCTTGCTGCCCTTCATAGCGTGACAAGGGAAAGAGCGTATTTGTTTTATCTCGTATTGAAAGGTTTTGTCTTCGTAAATTAGCTAAAATGCGCTACATTTCTCCTAAAAGCGCTTGGAGATTAATCAGTGACAAATATCCTGGAACTGAAAGCAGATACAAAGGTTTAACAGTTAAGAGAAAACCTAGCGAGCCATTGTTTAACAGAGGACGCCCATGGAAGTTATGTTAAAGAAGGCAAGGGAGGCCCACAAGAGCGAAGAAGGCGGGGTTTCCACAATTGCTGTATCTGCAAGAAACGTTTGTCGCTTTCTAACTTCTAAAGGATAATACTACCTAAAATCAACAGAAAAGGAATTTCGACTTCTTGGATGTGCTAAAAAGATTAAGATTTGCCCTAAAAATGAGATGACAACACACTGCATGATATATGGGAAGGAAGGATACTGCCTTTTACCTTGATGTAGTTTCCTTCAGGAGATCGTATAGAATACTAACTGATGCGGTATTTTATATAAAATGACGATGTATCGCCAACTGTCAAATGCTGTTACGGCTTAAAATTAGTTCGCACATATATGTATTTCCCCGGCCCATTGTTTCCAGAGTAAAACTTCGTAAGACTCGGAAATTTTAAAAGAATACCTTTTATGTTAGTACAGTTTTTATTTTATAACTGTTCGGCAATTTCTATCGGTAAGAGACATGGAAATGCAGGAAACACAAGTTATAGTTACCAAAAACACGAATTTCGCACAAGGATAGAAACTTATGACACGTGATGTAAAACTTATTTACTTTAGTTCATTGCGTGAGCAAGTTTGTACCCAAAATGGTGACATGCAGTTTGAAAACGTTACAGTATTAGACGGTTTCTACCGACTGTTTTTTCATAACAACTCCATTGTAGGCTAATTTGATATCGCTTAACATTTTCTCGAGTCTAATTTCGCTAGACAAAACCAACAAGAGAAGAAAACAACGACATTGTGTTAGTGTGCACGAGTCACCACTGTATTAATTAAATTTAGCAGGATATTTTTTTCTCAGTGCATTGACAACATCACCATGCACATTTGCCTCAAAAATGGCTATTTTCCCTCCTATAGTGTCCAAAACAATCGATTCACCTTCTGTGTTTACTGCCCTTTCTAACTATATTATCATTGTGGTTCAATTGTGCATATTTCTCACCGAAAAAGCTTTGTTAAAAATGGTGACTCGTTGGTGACTCGTTGAATTACAGATGCACGCTAATTAACTTTGTGAAAAGATCAAGGCCGTACAAAACGGGAGCATGGGGAAATACACTGTTGTTCTTTTTCGGGAGTTTGTGCTGCATGAAATGAATGACAAGACTTTCGACCAGCAAACGCTCCTCTAACAAAGATAAACTCTTCCTTGCTGGTGGAAAATATTGGAGAATCGGGTAAAAAGTCAACATCCCGTGCGGAAGGTGTTTTGAGACAGTGTAGGTAAATGAACTTTGTGGCCTTCCAAAAGAAGTGAAAAATCGTGCCGTGCGTTAATTTAGGGACACCAACGAACGTCATTTGA
>NW_027179709.1:207500-220000 GCF_036669935.1 Montipora foliosa | reverse complement strand
CTCCGCTAACAAAGATGAACTCTTCCTTGCTGGTGGAAAATATTAGAGAATAGGGTGAAAAGTCAACATCCCGTGCACAGGACATTACGATATTTTCCTTCACGCAATAAAACTCGAACGGCCTCTGCAAATTCATCCTGGTTTAGGTCGTTCCTAACCAGAACATGCTCAGCCACAGTCACCTTCTATGAAATGACTTTTTTTTGGAACGAGAAACAACCAACCAAATTCGAAAAAAACTGAACATGATGTATGTTTCCATTTATTGTCGAATTTATCACAAATATGGCACAACATCTCACTCTAGGCCACTAGAAATCAAGGCTTTCCTTCCCCTAAAATGTAGCATATTTCCCGCCAATTCTTTTCATAACTGAAATTGCTCAAAAATACAGTCCCGGACAAAATTGTTGAAACACTTTACAATACCTTTCCCTCCCACAATGTTGTTTTGGCAAATGGGCTCACAAACTCGCGTTAAAACAACATTGTGACGGGAGAGTGAGCTGCGAAAGCTTCAGATCTGTATTGTCGTGTACTGTTCTAACGAATTTTTTCACAGACTGTATTTGTGAGGAATTTAAACTATTCATAGGACGTATATGGTGACCGGGTCATAAGTGACACAACTTTACAGTAGCCTTCATAGCCGGTACAATAGCGCTGCGTAACGTTTTTATTCGTAACTGAGTTTGATGTACAGTGTTTGAATTTCTTTTGGTATATATCCACAATGATAAAAGAAGCGAAATTGTTTAGATTTAGCTGATAAGAGAGTCATGATCTGAAATACGGTTTTTCTTGCTGCCCTTGATAGCGTGACAAGGCAAAGAGCGTATTTGTTTTATCTCGCATTAAAAGGTTTTCTCTTCGCAAAGTAGCTAAAATGCGCTACATTTCTCCTAAAAGCGCTTGGAGATTAATCAGTGACAAATATCTTGGAACAGAAAGCAGATACAAAGGTTTAACAGTTAAGAGAAAACCTAGCGAGCCATTGTTTAACAGAGGACGCCCATGGAAGTTATGTTAAAGAAGGCAAGGGAGGCCCACAAGAGCGAAGAAGGCGGGGTTTCCACAATTGCTGTATCTGCGAGAAACGTTTGTCGCTTTCTAACTTCTAAAGGATTATACTACCTAAAATCAACAGAAAAAGACTTTCGACTTCTTGGATGTGCTAAAAAGATTAAGATTTGCCCTAAAAATGAGATGACAACATACTGCATGATATATGGGGACGAAGGATACTGCCTTTTACCTTGATGTAGTTTCCTTCAGGAGATCGTATAGAATACTAACTGATGCGGTATTTTATATAAAATGACGACCAAAGCGATCGTGATCGTACCAGGATTACAAAACGCTTCGAAAACAGAGTTTACAGGGTTTATAAAGTGTTTTGCCACAAACAGCAACCCCCGTTAACAGGATATTACGATATTTTCCTTCACGCAATAAAACTCGAACGGCCTCTGCAAATTCATCCTGGTTTAGGTCGTTCCTAACCAGAACATGCTCAGCCAAAGTCACCTTCTATAAAATGATTTTTTTTGGAACGAGAAACAACCAACCAAATTGGAAAAATCCTGAACACGATGTATGTTTCCATTTATTGTCGAATTTATCACAAATATGGCGCAACATCTCACTCTAGGCCGCTAGAAATCAAGGCTTTCGTTCCCCTAAAATGTAGCATATTTCCCGCCAATTCTCTTCATAACTGAAATTGCTCAAAAATACAGTCTCAGACAAAATTGTTGAAAAACTTTACAATACCTTTCCCTCCCACAATGTTGTTTTGGCAAATGGGCTCAGAAACTCGCGTTAAAACAACATTGTGACGGGAGAGTGAGCTGCGAAAGCTTCAGATCTGTATTGTCGTGTACTGTTCCAACGAATTTTTTCACAGACTGTATTTGTGAGGAATTTAAACTATTTATAGGACGTGCTGACCGGGTCATAAGTGACACAACTTTACAGTAGCCTTCATAGCCGGTACAATGGCGCTGCTTAACGTTTTTATTCGTAACTGAGTTTGATGTACAGTGTTTGAATTTCTTTTGGTATATATCCACAATGATAAAAGAAGCGAAATTGTTTAGATTTAGCTAAGAAGAGAGTCATGATCTGAAATACGGTTTTTCTTGCTGCCCTTGATAGCGTGACAAGGGAAAGAGCGTATTTGTTTTATCTCGCATTGAAAGGTTTTCTCTTCGTAAAGTAGCTAAAATGGGCTACATTGCTCCTCAAAGCGCTTGGAGATTAATCAGTGACAAATATCCTGGAACGGAAAGCAGATACAAAGGTTTAACAGTTAAGAGAAAACCTAGCGAGCCATTGTTTAACAGAGGACGCCCATGGAAGTTATGTTAAAGAAGGCGGGGTTTCCACAATTGCTGTATCTGCGAAAAACGCTTGTCGCTTTCTCACTTCTAAAGGATAATACTACCTAAAATCAACAGAAAAGGACTTTCGACTTCTTGGATGTGCTAAAAAGATTAAGATTTGCCCTAAAAATGAGATGACAACATACTGCATGATATATGGGGACGAAGGATACTTCCTTTTACCATGATGTAGTTTCCTTTAGGAGATCGTATAGAATACTAACTGATGCGGTATTTTATATAAAATGACGATGTATCGCCAACTGTCAAATGTTGTTACGGCTTAAAATTAGTTCGCACATATATGTATTTCCCCGGCCCATTGTTTCCAGAGTAAAACTTCGTAAGACTCGGAAATTTTAAAAGAATACTTTTTATGTTAGTACAGTTTTTATTTTATAACTCTTCTGCAATTTCTGTCGGTAAGAGACATGGAAATGCAGGAAACACAAGTTATAGCTACCAAAAAAACTAATTTCGCACAAGGATAGAAACTTATGACACGTGATGTAAAATTTATTTTCTTTAGTTCATTGCGTGAGCAAGTTTGTACCCAAAATGGTGACATGCAGTTTGAAAACGTTACAGTATTAGACGGTTTCTACCGACTGTTTTTTCATAACAACTCCATTGTAGGCTAATTTGATATCGCTTAACATTTTTTCGAGTCTAATTTCGCTAGACAAAACCAACAAGAGAAGAAAACAACGACATTGTGTTAGTGTGCACGAGTCACCACTGTATTAATTAAATTTAGCAGGATATTTTTTCTCAGTGCATTGACAACTTCACCATGCACATTTGCGTCAAAAATGGCTATTTTCCCTCCTATAGTGTCCAAAACAATCCATTCACCTTCTGTGTTTACTGCCGTTTCTGACTAATTATCATTGTGGTTCAATTGTGCATATTTCTCACCAAAAAAGCTTTCTTAAAAATGGTGACTCGTTGGTAACTCGTTAAATTACAGATGTACGCTAATTAACTTTGTGAAAAGATCAAGGCCGCACAAAACGGGAGCATGGGGAAATACACTGTTGTTCTTTTTCGGGAGTTTGTGCTGCATGAAATGAATGACAAGACTTTCGACCAGCAAACGCTCCTCTAACAAAGATGAACTCTTCCTTGCTGGTGGAAAATATTGGAGAATCGGGTGAAAAGTCAACATTCCGTGCGAAAGGTGTTTTGAGACAGTGTAGGTAAATGAACTTTGTGGCCTTCCAAAAGAAGTGAAAGATCGTGCCGTGCGTTAATTTAGGGACACAAACGAACGTCATTTGAGAAAATCACTTCATCGCTGTAAGTACTGACAGTATCAACCAAAGCGATCGTGATCGTACCAGGATTACAAAACGGTTCGAAAAGAGAGTTTACAGGGTTTATAACGTGTTTTGCCACAAAGAGCAACCCCCGTTAACAGGATATGTGTTTCAACAATTTTGTCCGGGACTGTATTTTTGAGCAATTTCAGTTATGAAAAGAATTGGCGGGAAATATGCTATGTTTTTGGGGAAGGAAAGCCTTGATTTCTAGCGGCCTAGAGTGAGATGTTGCGGCTTATTTCTGAGAAATTCAACAATAAATGAAAACATACATCATGTTCTGGTTCTTTGCAATTTGGTTGGTTGTCTCTCGTTCCAAAAAAAAGTCATTTCATAGAAGGTTGACTGTGGCTAAGCATGTTCTGGTTAGGAACGACTTAAACCAGGATGAATTTGCAGAGGCCATTCGATTTTTATTGCGTGAAGGAAACTATCGTAATTTCCTTTAAACGGGGGTTGCTGTCTGTGGCAAAACACTTTATAAATACTAATACTGTAACGTTTTCAAACTGCATGTCACCATTTTGGGTACAAACTTGCTCACGCAATGAACTAAAGTAAATAAGTTTTACATCACGTGTCATAAGTTTCTATCCTTGTGCAAAATTCGTGTTTTTGGTAACTATAACTTTTGTCTCCTGCATTTCCATATCCTTCGTCCCCATATATTCAGTATGTTGTCATCGCAGTTTTAGCGCAAATCTTAATCTTTTTAGCACATCCAAGAAAACGAAAAACCTTTTTTGTTGATTGTAGGTAGTATTATCCTTTAGAAGTTAGAACGCGACAAACATTTCTCGCAGATACAGCAATTGTGGAAACCCCGCCTTCTTCGCTCTTGTGGGCCTCCCTTGCCTTCTTTAACATAACTTCCATGGGCGTCCTCTGTTAAACAATGGCTCGATAAGTTTTCTCTTAACTGTTAAACCTTTGTATCTGCTTTCCGTTCCAGGAAATTCGTCACTGATTAATCTCCAAGCGCTTTTAGGAGAAAAGTAGCGCATTTTACCTACTTTACGAAGAAAAAACGTTTCAATGCGAGAAAAAAACAAATACGCTCGTGCACTTGTCACGCTATCAAGGGCAGCAAGGAAAACCATATTTCGGATCATGACTCTCTTCTTAGCTAAATCTAAACAATTTCGCTTCTTTTATCATTGTGGATATATACCAAAAGAAATTCAAACACTGTACATCAAACTTAGTTATGAATAAAAACGTTACGCAGCGCTATTGTACCGGTTATGAAGGCTGCTGTAAAGTTGTGTCACTTATGACCCGGTCAGCACGTCCTATAAATAGTTTAAATTCCTCACAAATACAGTCTGTGAAAAATTCGTTGGAACAGTACACGACAATACAGATCTGAAGCTTTCGCAGCTCACTCTTTCCTCACAATGTTGTTTTAACGCGAGTTTCTGAGCCCATTTGCCAAAACAACATTGTGGGAGGAAAAGGTATTGTAAAGTGTTTCAACAATTTTGTCCGGGACTGTATTTTTGAGCAATTTCAGTTATGAAGAGAATTGGCAGGAAATATGCTACATTTTAGGGGAAGGAAAGCCTTGATTTCTAGCGGCCTAGAGTGAGATGTTGCGCCATATTTGTGATAAATTCGACAATAAATGGAAACATACATCATGTTGAGGTTTTTTCCAATTTGGTTGGTTGTTTCTCGTTCCAAAAAAAAGTCATTTTATAGAAGGTGACTGTGGCTGAGCATGTTCTGGTTAGGAACGACCTAAACCAGGATGAATTTGCAGAGGCCGTTCGAGTTTTATTGCGTGAAGGAAAATATCGTAATATCCTGTTAACGGGGGTTGCTGTTTGTGGCAAAACACTTTATAAACCCTGTAAACTCTGTTTTCGAAGCGTTTTGTAATCCTGGTACGACCACGATCGCTTTGGTTGATACTGTCAGTACTTACAGCGATGAAGTGATTTTCTCAAATGACGTTCGTTGGTGTCCCTAAATTAACGCACGGCACGATTTTTCACTTCTTTTGGAAGGCCACAAAGTTCATTTACCTACACTGTCTCAAAACACCTTCCGCACGGGATGTTGACTTTTTACCCGATTCTCCAATATTTTCCACCAGCAAGGAAGAGTTCATCTTTGTTAGAGGAGCGTTTGCTGGTCGACAGTCTTGTCATTCATTTCATGCAGCACAAACTCCCGAAAAAGAACAACAGTGTATTTCCCCATGCTCCCGTTTTGTACGGCCTTGATCTTTTCACAAAGTTAATTAGCGTGCATCTGTAATTCAACGAGTCACCAACGAGTCACCATTTTTAACAAAGCTTTTTCGGTGAGAAATTTGCACAATTGAACCACAATGATAATATAGTTAGAAAGGGCAGTAAACACAGAAGGTGAATCGATTGTTTTGGACACTATAGGAGGGAAAATAGCCATTTTTGAGGCAAATGTGCATGGTGATGTTGTCAATGCACTGAGAAAAAATATCCTGCTAAATTTAATTAATACAGTGGTGACTCGTGCACACTAACACAATGTCGTTGTTTTCTTCTCTTGTTGGTTTTGTCTAGCGAAATTAGACTCGAGAAAATGTTAAGCGATATCAAATTAGCCTACAATGGAGTTGTTATGAAAAAACAGTCGGTAGAAACCGTCTAATACTGTAACGTTTTCAAACTGCATGTCACCATTTTGGGTACAAACTTGCTCACGCAATGAACTAAAGTAAATAAGTTTTACATCACGTGTCATAAGTTTCTATCCTTGTGCGAAATTCGTGTTTTTGGTAACTATAACTTGTGTTTCCTGCATTTCCATGTCTCTTACCGATAGAAATTGCCGAACAGTTATAAAATAAAAACTGTACTAACATAAAAGGTATTCTTTTAAAATTTCCGAGTCTTACGAAGTTTTACTCTGGAAACAATGGGCCGGGGAAATACATATATGTGCGAACTAATTTTAAGCCGTAACAGCATTTGACAGTTGGCGATACATCGTCATTTTATATAAAATACCGCATCAGTTAGTATTCTATACGATCTCCTGAAGGAAACTACATCAAGGTAAAAGGCAGTATCCTTCCTTCCCATATATCATGCAGTGTGTTGTCATCTCATTTTTAGGGCAAATCTTAATCTTTTTAGCACATCCAAGAAGTCGAAAGTCCTTTTCTGTTGATTTTAGGTAGTATTATCCTTTAGAAGTTAGAAAGCGACAAACGTTTCTTGCAGATACAGCAATTGTGGAAACCCCGCCTTCTTCGCTCTTGTGGGCCTCCCTTGCCTTCTTTAACATAACTTCCATGGGCGTCCTCTGTTAAACAATGGCTCGCTAGGTTTTCTCTTAACTGTTAAACCTTTGTATCTGCTTTCAGTTCCAGGATATTTGTCACTGATTAATCTCCAAGCGCTTTTAGGAGAAATGTAGCGCATTTTAGCTAATTTACGAAGACAAAACCTTTCAATACGAGATAAAACAAATACGCTCTTTCCCTTGTCACGCTATGAAGGGCAGCAAGAAAAACCGTATTTCAGATCATGACCCTCTTCTCAGCTAAATCTAAATAATTTCGCTTCTTTTATCATTGTGGATATATACCAAAAGAAATTCAAACACTGTACATCAAACTCAGTTACGAATATAAACGTTACGCAGCGCTATTGTACCGGCTATGAAGGCTAATGTAAAGTTGTGTCACTTATGACCCGGTCAGCACGTCCTTTAAATAGTTTAAATTCCTCACAAATACAGTCTGTGAAAAAATTCGGTGGAACAGTACACGACAATACAGATCTGAAGCTTTCGCAGCTCACTCTCCCGTCACAATTTTGTTTTAACGCGAGTTTCTGAGCCCATTTGCCAAAACAACATTGTGGGAGGAAAAGGTATTGTAAAGTGTTTCAACAATTTTGTCCGGGACTGTATTTTTGAGCAATTTCAGTTATGAAGAGAATTGGCAGGAAATATGCTACATTTTAGGGGAAGGAAAGCCTTGATTTCTAGCGGCCTAGAGTGAGATGTTGCGCCATATTTGTGATAAATTCGACAATAAATGGAAACATACATCATGTTGAGGTTTTTTCCAATTTGGTTGGTTGTTTCTTGTTCCAAAAAAAAGTTATTTTATAGAAGGTGACTGTGGCTGAGCATGTTCTGGTTAGGAACGACCTAAACCAGGATGAATTTGCAGAGGCCGTTCGAGTTTTATTGCGTGAAGGAAAATATCGTAATATCCTGTTAACGGGGGTTGCTGTTTGTGGCAAAACACTTTATAAACCCTGTAAACTATGTTTTCGAAGCGTTTTGTAATCCTGGTACGACCACGATCGCTTTGGTTGATACTGTCAGTACTTACAGCGATGAAGTGATTTTCTCAAATGACGTTCGTTGGTGTCCCTAAATTAACGCACGGCACGATTTTTCACTTCTTTTGGAAGGCCACAAAGTTCATTTACCTACACTGTCTCAAAACACCTTCCGCACGGGATGTTGACTTTTTACCCGATTCTCCAATATTTTCCACCAGCAAGGAAGAGTTCATCTTTGTTAGAGGAGCGTTTGCTGGTCGAAAGTCTTGTCATTCATTTCATGCAGCACAAACTCCCGAAAAAGAACAACAGTGTATTTCCCCATGCTCCCGTTTTGTACGGCCTTGATCTTTTCACAAAGTTAATTAGCGTGCATCTGTAATTCAACGAGTCACCAACGAGTCACCATTTTTAACAAAGCTTTTTCGGTGAGAAATATGCACAATTGAACCACAATGATAATATAGTTAGAAAGGGCAGTAAACACAGAAGGTGAATCGATTGTTTTGGACACTATAGGAGGAAAAATAGCCATTTTTGAGGCAAATGTGCATGGTGATGTTGTCAATGCACTGAGAAAAAATATCCTGCTAAATTTAATTAATACAGTGGTGACTCGTGCACACTAACACAATGTCGTTGTTTTCTTCTCTTGTTGGTTTTGTCTAGCGAAATTAGACTCGAGAAAATGTTAAGCGATATCAAATTAGCCTACAATGGAGTTGTTATGAAAAAACAGTCGGTAGAAACCGTCTAATACTGTAACGTTTTCAAACTGCATGTCACCATTTTGGGTACAAACTTGCTCACGCAATGAACTAAAGTAAATAAGTTTTACATCACGTGTCATAAGTTTCTATCCTTGTGCGAAATTCGTGTTTTTGGTAACTATAACTTGTGTTTCCTGCATTTCCATGTCTCTTACCGATAGAAATTGCCGAACAGTTATAAAATAAAAACTGTACTAACATAAAAAGTATTCTTTTAAAATTTCCGAGTCTTACGAAGTTTTACTCTGGAAACAATGGGCCGGGGAAATACATATATGTGCGAACTAATTTTAAGCCGTAACAGCATTTGACAGTTGGCGATACATCGTCATTTTATATAAAATACCGCATCAGTTAGTATTCTATACAATCTCCTGACGGAAACTACATCAAGGTAAAAGGCAGTATCCTTCCTTCCCATATATCATGCAGTGTGTTGTCATCTCATTTTTAGGGCAAATCTTAATCTTTTTAGCACATCCAAGAAGTCGAAAGTCCTTTTCTGTTGATTTTAGGTAGTATTATCCTTTAGAAGTTAGAAAGCGACAAACGTTTCTTGCAGATACAACAATTGTGGAAACCCCGCCTTCTTCGCTTTTGTGGGCCTCCCTTGCTTTCTTTAACATAACTTCCATGGGCGTCCTCTGTTAAACAATGGCTCGCTAGGTTTTCTCTTAACTGTTAAACCTTTGTATCTGCTTTCAGTTCCAGGATATTTGTCACTGATTAATCTCCAAGCGCTTTTAGGAGAAATGTAGCGCATTTTAGCTAATTTACGAAGACAAAACCTTTCAATACGAGATAAAACAAATACGCTCTTTCCCTTGTCACGCTATGAAGGGCAGCAAGAAAAACCGTATTTCAGATCATGACCCTCTTCTCAGCTAAATCTAAATAATTTCGCTTCTTTTATCATTGTGGATATATACCAAAAGAAATTCAAACACTGTACATCAAACTCAGTTACGAATATAAACGTTACGCAGCGCTATTGTACCGGCTATGAAGGCTAATGTAAAGTTGTGTCACTTATGACCCGGTCAGCACGTCCTTTAAATAGTTTAAATTCCTCACAAATACAGTCTGTGAAAAAATTCGGTGGAACAGTACACGACAATACAGATCTGAAGCTTTCGCAGCTCACTCTCCCGTCACAATTTTGTTTTAACGCGAGTTTCTGAGCCCATTTGCCAAAACAACATTGTGGGAGGAAAAGGTATTGTAAAGTGTTTCAACAATTTTGTCCGGGACTGTATTTTTGAGCAATTTCAGTTATGAAGAGAATTGGCAGGAAATATGCTACATTTTAGGGGAAGGAAAGCCTTGATTTCTAGCGGCCTAGAGTGAGATGTTGCGCCATATTTGTGATAAATTCGACAATAAATGGAAACATACATCATGTTGAGGTTTTTTCCAATTTGGTTGGTTGTTTCTTGTTCCAAAAAAAAGTTATTTTATAGAAGGTGACTGTGGCTGAGCATGTTCTGGTTAGGAACGACCTAAACCAGGATGAATTTGCAGAGGCCGTTCGAGTTTTATTGCGTGAAGGAAAATATCGTAATATCCTGTTAACGGGGGTTGCTGTTTGTGGCAAAACACTTTATAAACCCTGTAAACTCTGTTTTCGAAGCGTTTTGTAATCCTGGTACGACCACGATCGCTTTGGTTGATACTGTCAGTACTTACAGCGATGAAGTGATTTTCTCAAATGACGTTCGTTGGTGTCCCTAAATTAACGCACGGCACGATTTTTCACTTCTTTTGGAAGGCCACAAAGTTCATTTACCTACACTGTCTCAAAACACCTTCCGCACGGGATGTTGACTTTTTACCCGATTCTCCAATATTTTCCACCAGCAAGGAAGAGTTCATCTTTGTTAGAGGAGCGTTTGCTGGTCGAAAGTCTTGTCATTCATTTCATGCAGCACAAACTCCCGAAAAAGAACAACAGTGTATTTCCCCATGCTCCCGTTTTGTACGGCCTTGATCTTTTCACAAAGTTAATTAGCGTGCATCTGTAATTCAACGAGTCACCAACGAGTCACCATTTTTAACAAAGCTTTTTCGGTGAGAAATATGCACAATTGAACCACAATGATAATATAGTTAGAAAGGGCAGTAAACACAGAAGGTGAATCGATTGTTTTGGACACTATAGGAGGGAAAATAGCCATTTTTGAGGCAAATGTGCATGGTGATGTTGTCAATGCACTGAGAAAAAATATCCTGCTAAATTTAATTAATACAGTGGTGACTCGTGCACACTAACACAATGTCGTTGTTTTCTTCTCTTGTTGGTTTTGTCTAGCGAAATTAGACTCGAGAAAATGTTAAGCGATATCAAATTAGCCTACAATGGAGTTGTTATGAAAAAACAGTCGGTAGAAACCGTCTAATACTGTAACGTTTTCAAACTGCATGTCACCATTTTGGGTACAAACTTGCTCACGCAATGAACTAAAGTAAATAAGTTTTACATCACGTGTCATAAGTTTCTATCCTTGTGCGAAATTCGTGTTTTTGGTAACTATAACTTGTGTTTCCTGCATTTCCATGTCTCTTACCGATAGAAATTGCCGAACAGTTATAAAATAAAAACTGTACTAACATAAAAAGTATTCTTTTAAAATTTCCGAGTCTTACGAAGTTTTACTCTGGAAACAATGGGCCGGGGAAATACATATATGTGCGAACTAATTTTAAGCCGTAACAGCATTTGACAGTTGGCGATACATCGTCATTTTATATAAAATACCGCATCAGTTAGTATTCTATACGATCTCCTGAAGGAAACTACATCAAGGTAAAAGGCAGTATCCTTCCTTCCCATATATCATGCAGTGTGTTGTCATCTCATTTTTAGGGCAAATCTTAATCTTTTTAGCACATCCAAGAAGTCGAAAGTCCTTTTCTGTTGATTTTAGGTAGTATTATCCTTTAGAAGTTAGAAAGCGACAAACGTTTCTCGCAGATACAGCAATTGTGGAAACCCCGCCTTCTTCGCTCTTGTGGGCCTCCCTTGCCTTCTTTAACATAACTTCCATGGGCGTCCTCTGTTAAACAATGGCTCGCTAGGTTTTCTCTTAACTGTTAAACCTTTGTATCTGCTTTCCGTTCCAGAATATTTGTCACTGATTAATCTCCAAGCGCTTTTAGGAAAAATGTAGCGCATTTTAGCTACTTTACGAAGAGAAAACCTTTCAATGCGAGATAAAACAAATACGCTCTTTCCCTTGTCACGCTATCAAGGGCAGCAAGAAAAACCGTATTTCAGATCATGACCCTCTTCTCAGCTAAATCTAAACAATTTGGCTTCTTTTATCATTGTGGATATATACCAAAAGAAATTCAAACACTGTACATCAAACTCAGTTACGAATATAAACGTTACGCAGCGCTATTGTACCGGCTATGAAGGCTAATGTAAAGTTGTGTCACTTATGACCCGGTCAGCACGTCCTTTAAATAGTTTAAATTCCTCACAAATACAGTCTGTGAAAAAATTCGTTGGAACAGTACACGACAATACAGATCTGAAGCTTTCGCAGCTCACTCTCCCGTCACAATGTTGTTTTAACGCGAGTTTCTGAGCCCATTTGCCAAAACAACATTGTGGGAGGGAAAGGTATTGTAAAGTGTTTCAACAATTTTGTCCGGGACTGTATTTTTGAGCAATTTCAGTTATGAAGAGAATTGGTGGGAAATATGCTACATTTTAGGGGAAGGAAAGCTATG
>NW_027179709.1:200000-202500 GCF_036669935.1 Montipora foliosa | reverse complement strand
TTTTCTACGGAACCACCTACTTGAGAGCTGCAGCTTTCCACTTTCTCTATCCAGTCAAAATACCGTACAAAGCTTTAGGTAAGTCTGTAATAGTTATGTGTTTCTGTATGTGTTTCTGCATGTGCTTTCGTTTTAGCTTTCTTTCCTGTTATGTTGATCAACTTTGTTTCGATGCTAACGAGGTAATAAGAATCAAGCCTGGCCACAAATATCAACCGCACTTTGAGCATAACTCTAAAAAAACTGTTTTCATTATTTCTTGGATACCCCGTCTATCCTGTTATTAGAAATCAAATGTATAAACTGCTATCACTTAACGTTAGAGGGCTAAACAGCTCGAGAAAGCGAAGACAAGTTTTTCGTTGGTTGCACCAACAGCAATCGGATATAATTTTCGTGCAAGAAACTTATTCCTCGCCGGAATCCATTAAAAGATGGGAAACACAATGGGGAGGCAAAATCGTGTCCAGTCATGGCTCCTCTCATAGTAGAGGAGTTATGATTTTATTCAAACCACGTCTTGACGTTGACTTCCAAAAAATTAATGCGGATAATTCTGGCAGATGTATTTTAGCCGAGACTATTATTGATGGTACGAGAGTGGTTTTAGTAAACATTTACGCACCGAATGATACAACCCAACAAGTTGTTTTCCTCAGGGACGTTTCAAAAGAATTTCTAATCCCTTACGCCAATGACAACTTGGTGCTGGGAGGTGATTTTAACTGTACAATTAGTACTTCAGACAAAAAAGGCGGTAGACCGATAGACAGCAAAAAAGCCTCTCTCGACGAGCTTCAGTCGTTAATCAAAACACATAATTTACTTGATTCCTGGCGTTTCAAGAATCCAGATCAACCAGGCTTTACATGGGTTAACCCGTCAATGAAGATACAGTGTAGACTTGACTACTTCTTTATTTCAAAGCAGCAAAAAGATCACGTAAAGGATTGCAAAATACTTCCAACGATTTATTCAGATCACTCCGCCGTCGCTCTCTCCATGTCTTTCAACGAAAGTGAACTCCTCCGAGGGCCAGGGTTTTGGAAGTTTAACAACTCCTTGCTGTCAGATACTAATTACGTGGAACTGTTAACATTTAAAATTCCAATGTTTGCAGAAAAGCATGAACAAGTCAAAGACAAAGGGTTGTACTGGGAAATGATTAAAATGGAAATTCGTGCTTTTAAAATAGCTTTTTCAAAGAAGAAAGCTAAACAAAAACGTGACGAAGAATCAATTCTTTTGTCAGAAATGATGAGATTGCAAATCAAACTCCAGGCGTCATACAGCGATTCTCTTAAGACTGAGCTGGAGAGAATAAAATTCAAGCTTTCCAAAATTGCGGGTATTAAAACACGAGGAACAATCGTGCGTAGTAGAGCGCGTTGGTACGAGCATGGTGAGAGGAATAGTAAATACTTTTATAACTTAAAAAAAAGGAACCAAAAAAAGAAACATATAACGTCCTTAGTTCATAATGAAGGTGACAAAATCACAAACCCGAACATCCTGGAGGAAGAAGAACGCTTTTTCGAAGAGATTTACACATCAAGAAATATGGACCCCAACTGCTCAACTTTCAATGAGTTCTTTGAAGTAGAAAATGCATTATCAGAAGAAATCGTGAAAACGTGCGAAGGTGTCAGGAGTGTGAGCTTGCATTAAACGCTATGGAAAACAATAAAACTCCCGGCACGGACGGGCTAACGCCTGAATTCTATCGCTATTTTTGGAACCTGCTCGGTTCATTTATGGTAAGTAGCTTTAATTACGCCTTTCGAAACGGAACTCTTTCTATCTCTCAACGTCAAGGGATTATTTCCTTACTTCCGAAGAAGAAGAAGAATACTGAATATTTAAAAAACTGGCGGCCTGTATCTTTACTGAATGTAGACTATAAAATAGCGACGAAGACCATTGCTCTGCGCTTAGAGAAGATCTTGCCGAACTTAATTCATCCCTGTCAATCTGGATATGTTAAAGGAAGGTTCATTGCAGAAAGTGTTAGGTTAATAGCAGATACAATGCATTTCACTAAAGCGAAGAATATTCCAGGGGTAGCCGTGTTTTTGGATTTTGAGAAAGCGTTTGACTCGATTGAGTGGAATTTTATTCATAGATGCCTCGAAACGTTTAATTTCGGTCTTGACCTCCGACAATGGATAAAAGTGTTTTATACAGATATCTCTAGTTGTGTTCTGAATAACGGATACGCCTCAAAACATTTTCATCTAGAACGCGGAGTGCGTCAAGGTTGCCCACTTTCCGGCACATTATTCGTTATTGCTATTGAGTTACTCGAACAACGTATTAGACGCTCAAAAGAAATAAAAGGTATTCCAATAGATGAACATAATGAGGTTAAACTTTCGCAATATGCAGACGACACAACTGTACTTCTTTCTGATGTCCAGTCACTGTCAAGGTTATTTGATTTATTATCGCTTTTTGAAAGATGCTCTGGTCTAAAACTAAACCAAACAAAATCTGAAATGTT
>NW_027179709.1:172500-182500 GCF_036669935.1 Montipora foliosa | reverse complement strand
TCTCGACGTCAGTGGCTTCATAGCTCAGTTGGTTGGAGTGTCGCACCTATATCGCGAGGTCACGGGCTCAAATCCCGTTGAAGTCCTGAATTTTTCAGGCTTCTTTACGCAATTTCAAAAACTGCGTTCATAACGGCGAGAATCATAGCCTCACTTGATTTCATATCCGCAGTTAATATAAGATCCATTTCATATATCATTTCATTGTACAGTGAGAAGTGATAATGGTCCTCATTTCCAGGCAGAATCTTTTCAAACATTCTTAAAGGACAATGGCATTAAGCATAGAAAGATCACTCCTTTGTGGCCACAGGCGAATAGTTAAATTGAGCGCCAAAACAGGTCGCCCCTCAAACGAATGCAGATTGCTCAAGTTGAGAGAGGAGATTGAAAGAAAACCGTGCTGACGTATTTAGTTGCATATAGGAATACCGCTCATTCACAGCCCATCGGATTTGTTATTTCGAAGAAAACTACGCGCAAACTTGCCAGAGTTGATAGATCGCGACAGAGACATAAAGAGCTAGATGTAAGAATATGCGGACAGACCTCGTAATGGAGAAGAAAATAGTTTGGTGGCGGGTGACAAACTTTTGTTAAAACAACAGCGGCTAAACAAGTGGACCACTCCATTTGAAAGTCGGCCTTATGAGCTGATTGACAAGCGTGGAAACAGTGCTGTGATTGAATCGCCTGAAGGAACCCAATATAAGAGGAACACTACACATGCGAAGCTCTACCATAAAAGAGAGAAACAGCTCAGTGAATCTTTGCGGGACGAGCAACCAGTACCTCAAGAAATGGAAGCTGCAATTGTGGATATGGTCCTGCTGATCAGGGAGGTGAAGGGAGAGGGGAGGAAGACAATTTGAAGCTGAGGATGGAGAATAGTGTCTCTGTGAAATCTCCGCGACCAGTGTGGATACGGCACAATACCAAGGAAGTTAGAGGACTTCGTTTTGTATTGAACATTTGGAACATTGATCTCTCAATGTACTCTCGTTATTTTGTCTTAGAGAGAGTTCTATTACGTTGCTGTTTATCATTATTACTTATTCGATTTTGTGCTTCTCTGAGGAAGTAGACGGATGTAGGTTGTTTCATGTAGGTTACATAAACAGTGTGTTGCTATACTTCGGAAAGTCGTACATAAATAGTGTGGTGCAAAACGGGAGCGGTGAGTGATATTTGACATTTAACTCTTTTCCCTAACATCCCAACCGCGAGAAAACCGCGGTAAATCAGCCATCGCCAAAAAATGTTATTTTTCTCAAAAAATATTTAAAGTTAGGGGGAAAAAATACATCATTTTAAAGCTAAGAAAATAAGCTTTCCAACAGCATATAACTTATTTACAGACAACTGAAACCTTTTATAAAAGCGAAAGTTGAACGAAAAAATTTAAGAAAAATAACACAAAATATAGTTTTCCAGGCAAAATTTGGTCATTTTAGGGTTGATTACGAATTTTTGGCTGGAAAACAAAATTTTCTTCAATTTATCTACTTCTTTGGACATAAATTTGACCGAAAACTGATGAGGCACGAATATTTTTGGATTTTTTGAACTAATTGAATTAGCGATAATTAGTAATGTGATAAGGTGATGACAGATGTCAAATTTGCGACCCGTTGCTAACGGCAACGGAAGGGATCGCATTACGAATAATTAACATCTGTTTGCCTAAAACCACCCAAATAACCGATTTTTCGACGGAAAATTCATCCCAGAGGATAAAACTATTCACTGGACATGTAATAAAGGTAAATATGTGCGAGCGAAAGCGAAAACAAGCGAATATTTTGAGGAAAAACACAATTCTGTGAGATCAAAGTACCATGTGCTCCAGACACGCATTTGTATCGCTAAATAATTAATCTTACCTTTTCAGCGATTTTAAGGCTTGAAATCCCATCCAATGAACCACAAATCCCCACAAATCCTTTCCTTTATCTATTCCGAAGCATGTAGTGCAATTTTTTGGCTGAAAAACTTTAGAAAAACCGCCTCGCGAGAGCTCGGCGATCGATTGAAAATTTGGTCATCGCATCGGCTCAAATTGCCTGAATTAGAATGGCCGTCATGTAGGCGTAATGAAAGCTAGAATATCGAGATTTCCAGGGAAACTGGGACTATATCTCCCCAGTAAACACGCCAAATTTCAGCGCGATCGATGAAAAGGACGCTTCGCTACGAATTTTACAAGAATGATGCCTGAAGCATTCATTTTCGGTGGGGGCTAGGCAAAAGAGTTTTAAGACTTTTGTTGTGTTTAAGCCGGCTCATCTACTTGAATCTGTTCCTGGTATTCTACAACGGTGACTCTGTGAGCAAAAGAAAAAAAGACGTTTTTAAGCAATTCTACCCAATCTTCTTTGGTAAACTAAAGGAACGAAGTGGAAGAAATAATGCAAGAAAAATGTCAACAATACGAGGTTTTCTGGGTACTTACCAAACCACCTAGTATCCCCAGCCATGCACCAAGAGGAACTTAAGTGACTAAAACATGGCTAATTACCATGTTCGTTGCAAAAGACGATTTCTGCCTTGTTGTTTTGCTCCGCCTCAAAACAAATCTCCCAGCGAAACCATTCAAATGAATTGGATAAAAGTGCTCATCAACCATTACCATTTCAATGGTTTTACAAGAGGATTCGCTTTCAAAAAAAGAGTTGAAAAGCAACTCAGAATTGGCGTTCCTTTGGGAAGGTTCAAAAAAAGATCATGATCTTTGATCATGGTGCATTAAAGAAACCGAAGAATCCTTTCCCAGAGTGAACTCATGGGTTAGGTAGAAATCCGTTCCTTGCATGACTCTAATATACGGATCCTGACACCCTTTACTCTTTTACACTGTCCTTCGCAGAAAGTATGTAAAGAATGTGAAAAACCGGGGGGAACACTTAGGAGACCAGTCTTGTGTTTTTTTCTCGAATCATGAACGGTTTAATCAACAATAAAAGCAAACTTATGTACAAACGGGAACGTGTGAGGAGACTTGGTGTCTAATGACCTCGTCCCTGAAAATGGTAGTAGGATCCAGAACCTACTACCCTAATGAAAAGTTTAAAAAGACTAGGCAACATTGTAACATAATGACTTCGGGTTCCATTGGCTTTAGGAACCCACGGGGTGGTACATTGAGAAAAACGGTGTGAACGTGCGACAAATGTAAATATAATAAATGAAACAATAGATTGAGGATGCCATCATGGAAACGATCAAGGCGCGAACGACAACGAAGAGGAACAGACAAGCTACCTAGTTGGGAAATAACTCCCTTCTTACGTGGTCCCGAGCAGCTGGCGAGGGCGCGTTGACACTCGATGGAAAGTGTCGTGTAGCCACGAGGATTAAACTGGTTCGGCAGTGAGGGCATCGCCATTCCTTTCGCTGGTGCGCATGGGCGTAGCCGTACTGCTTGGCCAGGAACGCGTACAAGCACCGGTCGTGAATCTTCCGCTTGCAACAAAATATTCCCATGGGCGTCGACCGATGCTTGAGATGGCGCAGGGATCCCAGTTGTCGACAGATGGCCGCAAAGGTGAGGTGCTCGAGTTTGTGTGGCTCGGTCAGGTGATACTCGAAGCAGATGATGCATTTGTTTTCTTCTTGATATTGTTTTTGGAGTTGCTCTCGTCTCTCCGCCCATTGCTTTTGTTGTTTGGCCCGCGTCTCTTCTATGTATTTCTGTTTTTGTAGGATGTCGGTCTTGTTGGCGATGTAAAGGTCCAGCAACCGGTCCAACATCTGTCGGCTTCGTTGTTGTTGTTTTGCGCGTCTCGCTTGGGATCTGGTGACTGGCGGCATCTTGGTGGAGGATAGAGCTTACAATCTAGTACGAGCGTAAAATAAGAATGACGATCCAAGAGTGTGGGTGATCTCTTATAAAGAGACACCCGAAAGGTCATGTGACCTAGGAGAGGGGGGATGGGGGGTACACCCCCCCCAGGAAAGGTCTCTTCTTGAAAACGAGGTCCAGAGAGGTCTATAAGAGTCGATGCGTTGCAAGGATCGCTATTCTTGTTCTTTTGTGGGGTCTATGGATGGTTGTTTGTGTGTCGCAGAGTTGGCAAGAGATATGAGACGAGCCCAGAGAGATTCAAGAAACATTCGAGTGATGAACGTCATAGTAGGTCGGGGTCCTAGCTTTACCGGTCCCATATTCACCATCTCGACTCGCCGGAATGAGCCGGAGGAGAAAAAAGAAAAAGAAAAAAAGGAAGACGTGGAAATGGAAGCCATGCGATGTTGGATGGAGAAGGTCAAACCCACAGCCCAATTCCTCAATGTGGAGGACACCACGGAGTTCCCGTGTGTCATTTGTGGAGAAGACACTTTTGAGTTGAAGTGTGATAACAATGTGACGGCGTTCCTAGAGAAGGTGAACAAGAAACTGCCTCAAGGCATCGAAGGCTGCATCATCAAACCGGACCTCTCTGTGGAGATGGGATGTTGCCACCAAACCATGCACGTGGGCTGTTTATTGACATGGTGGATGGCACGAAGCCATTGGACGTGCCCGCACTGCCGGGACGTGTACCTGAAAGGCAACGAGCAACAGAGCTATCCTACCGAGCGGCGTGAGGAGGCTGTCGTCCATCAAGTGTTTGATGCAGTAACCCGAACCATCTGGAATATGGACACACATCCCAGTGACGATGAGGAGGATGATGATGAGTTCGAGGAGAACAGGTTTGAATTTACGGATATATCAGACGATGATCTGTCTTCGTTGGAGCAACTGTTGGGACGTTGACATTTTTTTTTTCGTTATTGTTAGGGACACTGTGGAACACTTGATGGAACGAGCTCACCGTAATGAACGTTTTAAGCATTGGTGGGCGTATCGTTATCCTCACCGTTCATTTACGGAGTGGTTGAATGCCAGAAGAGAGACACAAGTGTATCTTTATCAGAAGTACCTTAGTGATTGGTTGTATTAAGAGGACACAAGTGTGAATTAAAAAATATGCTTTATTTTAATCTTTGTTGTTACATCTGTGTTCTTTAAGAAAGTAGGTCAACTTGGGTAGAGGGAACGTCTTCCAAGCAGGACTTAACGGGGTCCTAGGTGTCTGACTGGCTAGCATTCTTTGAGTGCGTTCATGATTGATGTAACGCGTGTGGTAAGACAAGAGCCGCTGAGACCGCATCCATTGGACGAAATGGTAGCATTCTACTTGAGGGCAATGGAGCTCTAAGGGATGCTGATGTTGTCCGCAAGAACCGACGGAACCAAGGCGGGGTAGATCGTCGAACTTGGGACATCCCCATTGTTCCAAATCTAGATGAGGGATCTTCCAGGTATCGAGCCATTGACCTTCCATCCCTCCTTTGTGAGCCACGAGGGTCCGTTGTGGGGTGTTGAATTGTTGGTAGAGATGACGGACATCGATCAGGAGCTCACTGGCCACATGATAGTTTTTTTCTGGGATAGTAGGGAAGACCATGGACGTACTTAGAAACGTAATGAGCGGTACGTCGATCTTTGACAGAGAGATGGGGCCATTCCACACAAGGCTGGTAGTGGATGGATCCATAATGGTTTCCAGTATGGTCGCAGTATCCCAGTTCTCTAGGTAAGATCTGCCGTCCACTGCAAAAATATTCCAGATCAAGGATGAGGCACACGTCATCGAAGGGGTGTTTCGTCGTCGTCGTCGTCGTCGTTGTCCTCTGAGGTAGGGGCAGAGGAGAAGTAGTATTTGGTGGGCATCCCTCTTTCGGAGTAGCAGTCGGTACCCCAGTAATCAGGGTCGTCGGCAGAATCGAAGAGATATTTGCACTCCTTACAATTTCGGTCCGGTGCCCACGTCTTCAAAGCCGAGAGGGGTAACTTGTTCTTATCGTAGCGACAACACTTACACAAGAAGCGATCTAACGCCGCATCCAAACGTCGAAGCAGTTTTAACTGAATGGGATCTTCCTTGTCGTCCGTTTGCGTCGAGATGGATTGTGACATGAGGAGGTCCCTTTATACGAAGAGGGCACGGGAGGTCCTCGTGATACCGTAGCACGAGAGAGACACGTGTTAGAGATTATAAAGGGAGATGTCGTCCGAGCCAGGATCCCATTGAACACCATGAGTACGTCGTGGCAATACGGAGGTGTGTCTCCCGCTGGTTATCCTGCACCCAAGAAACCGCCGACCAAACGAGGCAAGAAGAAGGACGATGTCGTTCGTGAGGCAGCCCAACCGCCTGCCAAGATTTACAAGGAAGCTCGCGAAAAAGCGGCCACCAAACGAAAAGAGGAGATCAAGAAGAATAAGGACGAGGAACTGAACCAAGCCGCTCGTGAGTTGGATGCCCTGTTGGCCTCCGTACCACCCGAGTTGCCTTCGTACGAACAGATGATGGCCCCCATACCTCTCGAGCCGATACAAGGACCTGTGAAATTGGCCGAAGGGACCGTGCACCAGCACGAGGTGGTCGTCGCTCCTGAACCAGTACCTGAACCACCACCACCACCACCTGTGGTGTCGCCCTCCTCATCCCGATCATCGCCGCCTCCTTTGATCCAACCTTCGGGCGACGTGCTGTGTCCGTTTCATGCCACACCACTGACGGGCGGATTGTCCAAGAATGGCACCCTGTACCTGTACTGCCGAGATCACAATGACGTGTGTCCTTTGTTTGTGATGGGCGCCGATCGAGTGCAGACCTGGATTGATGCCATCGAGGCGCAGCTTCATACTGATGTCCGACGAGGACCCTGGCATTGCTACCACCAGGAGAAGGTGCGTTTGTCACAGACGGTGAACCCAGAATCTCCTAACAAGGGTCGTTTCTTCTTAGCCTGTCGACAACAGGAATCGTGCAAGTTTTTCCGGTGGGTGGACCTGGCCTGGAGCAAGACGATTCTCAAGAGGCGTGCCGAGGGCTACGATCACGACACCGTCCAACGCATAGGACGAGAAGAACAAGAGAAGTTTCAGAGGGACCGGGCAACGAGCAGGGAACGATGGGATCAGGGACCGTTGGCGGATCGCATGGCACTCAAGAAGGTCATCGAGAAGCGGGAAGAAGAATGGTGCCGACGGTTGGAACGAATCCGTCCCATCACACCCGGATTGCTGAAATCTTGTTTTATTGATTTGAATTTTGATCAGATTCGTTTCGATTCTGGAGTGTATAAAAGTGAGCAAGTCTGAATAAAAACATGTAGTTTATGATGATGTCGTGTGCTGCATTGGGTCGTCGGGTGAAGAGGGTGGGTCTCGAACAAGTCGTACGTCTCCCTTATGGTGAGTACGGACGACGCCTCCGTTGGTCGATCTTGGCCTGGGTGTGTCGGGAATTGATGACCTGTCTCGGGGGAGACGATCAATGGGACGGGTTTCCCTCCCAAGAACCTGTGGATGCCATGGTGACGTTCGCCGCTCTGAAACGTGAGGCCGACTATAAATGGACTCATTTTGTCATGTATCTGACGTGGCTAACACGAACCCTGGGACCCGAGAGAGCGTACGGTACGTGGCAGACGTTGGAACAACGGTGCCTGAAATACCTACCTAGTCTCTTGGAGTTAACAGTCCGACTCCTTCTCACCAAGACATGCCGAAACGCAAACGGCAGAACCGTCGTGCGTCCGGCGTCACCGCCTACACGGATCCCGGAACGTCCGGTGCCTTAGGCGGCGTGGCTCGATATGCCAAAGCGCAAGGTTTGTCCTTGAAAGAAGCCCGAGACGAATTGCAAGGGGAATTGGCCTATACGTTGCATCGTCCGGTCCGTCGACGTTTCCAGACGTCCCCCGTTTTGGTGTTTCACAAAGACGATCAATGGCAAGCCGATCTGGTGGAGATGCAACCTCTCAAGAAATGGAATGGAGGACACCGATATCTCTTGACCGTCATCGACGACGTGTTGTCCAAGTACGCCTGGGCCGTTCCCGTCAAGAACAAGACCGGGGTGGCCGTGGCAGAGGCGTTTGAGAAGATTCTGCGACAGAGTGGACGGAAACCGTTGCGTTTACAGACGGATGCCGGAAAAGAATTTTACAATGCTCCGTTTAAAAAAATGTTGGAAAAAGAAGGCATTCATCATTTTTCGACGCATGGGGATGCCAAAGCCTCTATCGTCGAACGTTTCAATCGTACGTTAAAGCAACGCATGTATCGTTATTTCACGGCGCGTAATACGCAAGTGTATGTGAACGTGTTGCCCCAACTCCTCGACGGCTACAATGGGAGTCGGCATCGGAGTATCGGCATGGCTCCACGCGACGTGACGGAGAAGAACGAAGGAGTGGTGTGGTCCACGTTGTACGGCAAACGCTTGAAGCGGCGTTCTCGTCCGAAACTGATAAATTGAAGAAAATTTTATTTTCCAGCCCAAAATTCGTAATCAACGCTAAAATGACCAATTTTTGCCTGGAAAACTTTTTTCTTTGTTATTTTTCTTAAATTTTTTCGTTCAACTTTCGCTTTTATAAAAGGTTTCAGTTGTCTGTAAGTAAGTTATATGCTGTTGGAAAGCTTATTTTCTTAGCTTTAAAATGATGTATTTTTTTCCCCCTAACTTTAAATATTTTTTGAGAAAAATAACTTTTTTTGGCGATGGCAGATTTACCGCGGTTTTCTCGCGGTTGGGAAGGTAGGGAAAAGTGATAAGGAAGGATACTTGTGTACTTTTTACTATAGCACCACGACAAGGAATTCCAGTGGAGAGCTCCGTATCGCACGGAATCAACGTCCGGTCCGTCGACGTTTCCAGACGTCCCCCGTTTTGGTGTTTCACAAAGACGATCAATGGCAAGCCGATCTGGTGGAGATGCAACCTCTCAAGAAATGGAATGGAGGACACCGATATCTCTTGACCGTCATCGACGACGTGTTGTCCAAGTACGCCTGGGCCGTTCCCGTCAAGAACAAGACCGGGGTGGCCGTGGCAGAGGCGTTTGAGAAGATTCTGCGACAGAGTGGACGGAAACCGTTGCGTTTACAGACGGATGCCGGAAAAGAATTTTACAATGCTCCGTTTAAAAAAATGTTGGAAAAAGAAGGCATTCATCATTTTTCGACGCATGGGGATGCCAAAGCCTCTATCGTCGAACGTTTCAATCGTACGTTAAAGCAACGCATGTATCGTTATTTCACGGCGCGTAATACGCAAGTGTATGTGAACGTGTTGCCCCAACTCCTCGACGGCTACAATGGGAGTCGGCATCGGAGTATCGGCATGGCTCCACGCGACGTGACGGAGAAGAACGAAGGAGTGGTGTGGTCCACGTTGTACGGCAAACGCTTGAAGCGGCGTCCTCGTCCGAAACTCAAAGTGGGCGATCGTGTTCGACTCAGCAAGAAACATCGTCCGTTCAAGAAAGGTTACTTGCCTGGATGGACCGAAGAAGTGTTTGTCGTACAACGCGTGGTGCCCGGACCCGTCGTCACGTATAAACTGAAAGAATGGGATGGAACGCCTCTCGAAGGCAGTTTTTACAAAGAAGACGTTCAGAAAGTCACGGTGTCGAACGAGGCCTTGTTCCGCGTGGAAAAGATCCTGCAACGACGCGATCGTATCGTTAAAGTGCGTTGGTTAGGTTGGCCGAAGAAATACGATAGTTGGGTGCCTCGTTCTGCATTACGACATGTATAAAAACCAAGACACGAGACACAAATAAAAAGGTGATCATGTCTCGTTATGTGACGTTGTCGAGTCATGTTCAAAAATCCGAGTTCCCTGACAATGGTCCTTCCGAGTTTAAGGTCCGTCTGCCTAACGATCGTGCCTGGCAGAAAGACGCCGATCGTTGGGAAGTGGGATTGAGTGACGTCTCTCTACCTGTCATTCCACCACCACCACCTGTACACCCCGAAAAGATCCTGGTTCACGAGGCGTACCATGGCGTGGGCCATCCAGAAACATGGCATAACAAAGATAACAAAGAGATAGATAACAAAGAGTTATAAGGAAGGATACTTGTGTACTTTTTACTATAGCACCACGACAAGGAATTCCAGTGGAGAGCTCCGTATCGCACGGAAACAACGAGG
>NW_027179709.1:142500-162500 GCF_036669935.1 Montipora foliosa | reverse complement strand
CTTCGACATTGATTTGGAAAAAGTCAAGGTGGGATCCTGGTCTTGGACGATCTCATGGACGAAGGAGGGAACGACAAACGAGTGTTGGACCTGTTCACTCGAGAATCGCATCATCGGAACATTACGGTGTTGTATTTGTGTCAAGACTTATTTCCACCCGGCAAATATGCCAAGACCATCTCCAGGAATGCCCATTATCTCTTCGTTTTCAAGAATCCCAGAGATCAATCGGGATTTCGGGCCTTGACGTTACAAGCCTTTCCCGATCGATGGCGTGACGTTCTTCGTCTCTTCGAGAGGTGTACGCAACGCCCGTACGGGTATATAATGATGGATCTTCATCCCGCCTCAGACGATCGGTACCGACTGTTCAGTTGTGTGACACAGGCCGACGGTCCGACCCAGGTGTGGAAACGTGAATGAGTAGCCCAGGATCCTCGTTTGCCCATTGGGGTCCCTCCGAGTATCAACGTGCCTTGTCAGAGTACCGACGAGAGAGAGCTCCTTCCACACCTTCCAGCCCCGGATCGCCGTTTGACCAGTTTCAATTTGAACGCAATCCCTCCGAGTATCAAAGGGAACTGCAAGAGTACCGTCAACAGCGACAACGACGGAGAGCCAAAGAACGAGCTGCCCGTCGACGTCGAAGACAGGGAGGACGTTCTTTGCATTTGAGTGAACGACTCGAGGTGGCCGAACACATTCCTATAGGAACCCGATCGTTTTCCGTCCCCAGGATGACCTCCCCAGCTGGTGTGGGGAGCAGGACACCACGTACGTCCCTAGCCGGTGTGGGGAACGCCATTCCCGACATGGCCCCAAGAAACAGTCCGGTTGGGGTCGGAACACGAACACCCAACAGTACGATTCAAGAGTTTTTGGAAACGTTGGATCAAGGTCGTGTGCCGAC
The DNA here is from genome assembly GCF_036669935.1 of Montipora foliosa. Taxonomy (NCBI): domain Eukaryota; kingdom Metazoa; phylum Cnidaria; class Anthozoa; order Scleractinia; family Acroporidae; genus Montipora; species Montipora foliosa. Next base: position 161,590 of record NW_027179709.1, on the reverse strand, counting down.
GCCCGACCCCGATGCCCTGTTGACCGAACTGGGACTTGATGCTGGAGGATTACAGACCGATACGCTTCTTTCCCAACGAGAACTCATGATGCGTTCTCTCTTGGACGGGAGTATCCCCGTCGCTCAGAGAACGCAGATTCAAAGAGATTATCACATCTCCGACCAAGATTTACAAGATTTTGCCGCCAGTGGTCCTTCCAACACCACCACAGCCAATCGTCCTCGTCCCACCACCGGAGGGAAACGCCCACGTCGACGCCCTCTCCCAACATCTCCTGCAGGTTCCCGCCGTCGAGGTAGCGGTGGCAGTGGCGGTGGCGGTGGAGGTCCTCCTGGAGGTGGTGGCGGTGGAGGAGGAGGAGGAGGTTCTCCTGGTGCCGGTGGCGGAGGTTCTCCTGGAGGGAGCAGTCGTCGTGGAGGTCGACGACGTTTGGACCAGGACGGACTTTGACGTCAAATGGATTTGTTATCTCAAGACGCCCATCAACGGACGGATGGACGTCGTATTCGGAACATCACCCATACCAACACCGTGACCACGGTCTACGAAGACAGTGGCACGCCTACGGTCTGAGGTACGTCCTCTCGACTCAGTAATCCATAAAAAAGACTGTCACGCCCACCCTGGAACCTCATTTCCATAATGCCCAAGCCCATCCGACGCCGACGACGCCGACAAGACGGAGGTGTCTTTCCTTTAGTGATTCCTGGTCTGTTGGCTGTAGGAAAAGCAGCCGCCTTAGGAGGTGCAGGAGCTGCAGGTGGTGCTGTTAAAAAAGGACTGAAAGCCACCGAAGCCGCCGTCCGCCGACATCGATGACGACAACGTGGACGCGGTCTCCTGGCGGTCCTAGGCAAAGCCGTGGCCGCTGGGTACCAATTGGGAAAAAATAAAAAGTATAAAAGGATGGGTGCCAACGGAGTCACAGGTCACTATGAAGCGCCTAAATATAATTATGGAATGATGAAACGGATTCTCCAACGAAAACCTTGGGCACGAAAAATGGTGATGGATCGAATGATGCGTGGGGATGCACATCCTTTGAGGGGACTATGAAATGAAGACGAAGAAAGCCACCCGTCCGACGACAACGACGTCAGCGTGGTGGGGTGCTCCCTTTGGTGGCCGTAGGCGTTGGCGCCCTACTCGGAGGCGTGGCCGCCGTGACGCGTAACAATGCTAGGATTCGAGCACGTCACCGTAAACGGTACGACGACATGGTGGCTCGAATACGAGCCGAGGGTGCTCGCCGTGGAGACGATTCGGCCATCGTGTACACGCACATTCCTCCCTATAAACCGCCCCGTTACAAAGGTCAAATCTTCCTCGAGAAACACAAGCGTAGACTCACACGCCGACGATGACTATAAAAGGATAGTCTAACCGATCCCATGTATCCATGATGGCACGTCAACCTGGTGGCAGCATTTGGTTGGGCGTGAGACGTCAACGCGGACGTGGTTTACCCGCATGGGTACAACGGGGCGGCAACCTGGTGATGATCCCAGCTTCTAAACCTCGGCGAAAAGGACGCCGCCGACGACGACGAAGACGGCCAGGTGTACTCCGTGTATAAAAAGAACGCCCCGGATCTATAGCCCGGAACCACACACAACATGTCGTGGAGGATTGAACGACAATGGCCGTTTCTACGGAGTGTCTTGAAAGAAGCCGATCATCAAATGCGTCGGGCACGACTTCAGGCCGCCAATGCCGATCAAATGAATGCCGTGAGTGAATTGGTCATGAACACGATCCGAGGGACCATTCCTGTATCGTCCAAGACGGTGGGACGACTTCGACCTTACGAAAAGGTCTTGGGGGACATGTCTCGTCGAAAACATGCTATTAAAAGGAGACGTCAATTGATGATGAATCAGACAGGGGGAGCTCTTTGGGATGGTCTGAACGCCGCTTGTGACATGGACGATGGTTGGTGCGATAACACGTGGACGTACGGGCCTCGTTCGTTTTGTGCCCTACAGGATCAGATACGTGGGCTTCGACATCGAGTCCGAGAACAATGCGACATTGTCCGTCAATTAACCGATCAATTGCAAGAACGCAATCAGAGTCTGGATCTCGCCGAACAAAAGATGGGGGTCTTGCAAGAACAAGTCTGCGAATTGAATCGACATCTGGAACGCGAACGAAACGAGAAACAGGACCTCTACTATAAAACCAGGGAGAGACGAGAAGGTCTTAGTACCTCACGATGAGCGAAGTGGAAACCATTCCAGGATTTGAAAACAAAGTCTTAATCGATCCCCAACAACTGCGTCAACTCGAAGACGTGTACAAGGAACGTCTGACCGAAAACCTTCCCTTGGCCAAAGCCGCCCGTATCGCCGCCAAACAAGAAGCCATTCTCATGTCGGATCAGATTCCTCCAGGTGTAAAGAAAGAATTGGCCACTCCTTTAGCCAACGAAAAGAAACTGTGGACCAAAGCCGTCCGACAACCTCTTGGGTTTGGACCGGATGCCGACGACGAATACGATGCCGAAGCCGACGCCTATGAGCAAGGACCCTTACACTCCATGTTGACACAGCTGTTCCAAAAGAAGAAGAAGAAGACAACGCCCGAGACCGCACCCTCGGCACCCCCTAAAGCTAAAAAACGACTTCGATTCATCACTCAACCGAAAGCAGCCCCACCCAAAAAGAAAAAAAAGAAGTCGCCCCCCAAGACACTGGCTCCTTCCGTCGACTGGGGACATCTTCCGTTTCAAGGGGATCCCAGGATGATGGGGGACAGTGTGGCCGACTATGCGGAGACGACCGCTCAATCGGTCAAGAAGAAGATTCGTAAGAAGGCAGGTCGTCGCCGTCCCACCGAAACGGATAAATTACGACGCCCGCCCGGTTGGTTGGATTTCGATAAGAAACTCAAACGACAATTGGATGGCGAGGACTACTAAGAGACGACGCCAACGACGACGACGACGACGTACCCGTCAACGAGGTGGCAAGTTTGACTTGCAGAATGCTTTGGCCAAGACAGGGATCGAGTTTCATTGGCCTGGCTATCAGTACATGGGTCCTGGCACCAAACTGGTCAAACGACTCAAACGAGGTGATCCTGGCATCAATCGGTTGGACAAGATTGCCAAGACCCACGACATGGATTATGCCAAGGCCAGAAACTTACAGGACAAGTGGAAAGCCGTCGACAAAATGATTCGGGCTATCAGTAACCTCCCAGGCAAAAAGAAGAAGACGGAGAAAGTGGTCAAGAAAATCATGCAAATGAAACGTAAACTCAAACTTTAATTTTTCTTCTTAACGAAATTTAAGATTGAATATTCTTGTCCAACGACACCAAGGACCGTACATGTCAGTAAAAGGTACAAAACGAAACTGTCCCGTTCTCTGGTTCTTTTTAATTTGTTTTTCCGTGTGCCATATGGGTTGTCTCCGATAACACCATGCTTTGCGGAGGGCGTGGGCTGTCGCACAACAATACAGTTCACCAAACAGCATCAGAGCTCTCACGTGACGACGTGAGCGACGTAATTGGATCTGCAACGAAATGAAAATGTCCATCAGTTCCTCTTCTCATACGATAGAGAGCAAAACGCCATATCTGAATACACTCTGTACATTCCATCATCAACCAGCCCTGGGTAGGACAACGCATTTGACGGGGATCTGAATGGGACGGTACGACCATCTGGAAAAAAGTCAAAATCCTTCCGGTTACAATAAACAAAAACAGTAGGGAGGTCCCAGTCCGTGATAACGTCTCGTACGTACAACCAAATGTCCTTCGGTACTCTGATACACCCAATGTCCCTCCTCGTTACGGACCATCATCTGACGACGCCATACAGGTGGATCCAAATAATAAAGGGCCACGCCTCGATCCTCTTGATATTCTTCCTCATCCTGGGGATACATCACTCGAAGGTGTGCAGCGGCTCCTACTATCGGATCCGATCCAAAATCATTATAAAACCCGTATCGTGCCACGATCGCATCCACAATGGCAAGTCTCTGGACGGTAGTATAACGTTCTCCATCACACTGCACGCAGTAGTACTCTCCGTATCCGTGTATCCTTCGTACGTACTCAGGGGTCTTGGTCAAGATGCACTAAAACATAAACAAAGAAAGTCCTGTCAACCGTTCCTCCAGTAACATGAGTCGAACCTCCAGCGTATAGGGTCGTCTCTCGTGCACATGAAAGCGACCACTCCACGTACAAAAACATCGATCGGCACGGACCATGATCTAACAAAGGAGAAAAAAACATAGGTCATCGGTATGATGACTGGAGGCGGCAAACCCGTGACCGACGAGATCTATACGTCCCTTGACACTGTCGTTCGTGTTCCCACGGTGGGGTATGTCCGTCAAATCGGTGAAGACAACGTATGCACGTCACGGGTCCAAATGTCAAACAGCAACAAGATGCGTCCCAAAGCATAAACCCTTCCCCAATGGCGTACACCGTCATGACCTAAAAAAGACAAAGGTCTTCTTTGATAGATGTCCAGACTTGGAGATAAACAGTCTCTTGCTCGAAGGAATGGGGTCTCCTAGACGAATAAGCCGATCCATATTTAGGTAGACTGCACCACATCTATAAAAGAAAAAACAAGTCGACGGAAAAACAAGTCGACTGTCAGCGACGGTATCTAGGTATGACACCTCTATTGACGAGTCTGAATATCTCTAGACGAATACGTGTCTCCTTGACCGTCATTGCCCGTGAAAAGCTGCCCGAAAAAAAGGAGAGAGTGCACCACAGCTGTGAAAGAACAAACAAGTCGTCAGCAACGGTGCCAGAAACGGTAACCAAGCAGGACATCTCTATCGAAGAACCTGAGTATCTCCATACAAATACGTATCTCTTTGTCTGTCATGGTCGTTCGTAGAAAACTGCCCGAATAATAGTTCAGAGTGCACCACAGCTAATGAATACATGAAAAAATCAGACAACATCATAGAGACGAGACGGACGACGTTCACAGGAGAACCGCTTCTCGACGGCGACGAATACGACCATGGACACCGATCGCCCTTCATAACTCCACCACGAATTCCAGCTCTTTTACCGTCCAACCCCTCTGGGATGAAAAACGGGTACATCTGTCTACACGACACCACATCTAACGATAAAATGTATCACGAAACGTATAAATTAGTAAGGCATCCCAATAGAGACCTGTATGACTAAGACGGAAGCAATAGGAGGAACAACATCCACACCCATAAGAGGTACAACGTCTTTCCTGGAAAAGTCGAAAAAAAGGAACCTCATGAAAAAGAGACGGACGGCGGTCCGTATGACAACGACGACGTCCATAGGAGACTTCCAATCCGTCACATCGACAACGAACGAGGCATCCGTAACACACACAATGAAAGGGATTGCAATCCAATCGTTTCAAACAGTGGATGCATGTAGCCGCGGACTCCAGACATAACAGGCACTCCCACTTAATCCAAGACCATCGATCCCCTGGAGAATGTCGATACCCTCGATAGGTCCTATGTTCTTGTACCACCATCTAAAAAGAAGAAATGTTTTTTAATCACTCGAAAACAGTCATCCAATAACACAGTCTCCATCGATGCTGTTCAGTCGTGCGCGGAGGTCGTCGCCGTCCCCATATCCATTTTCCATTTTTCCATATCCATTTTCCTAACATATTCTCAAAATATTCCTCAAGTTGACAAATCACCTACACACAATAGAGAGAAAAACTAAAACGCCATTCCCTGACATAAATAACACCAGTCCCCCAAATCATGACGACACGGTGGAAAACCATAACCCACATCGCGGGTACAAATCATACATCCTGGACGACGGTGAGGCGCGTAAGAGACGGAACAGGAACAGTCCCACTTTCTACACGTAAGTTCTACGTAACTACAACGACATTGCCATTCGACCAAATGATTATCATCCTCTGACCTAGTGACCACCAGGACCTAGAAGAGACAGCGACAATGAGACTCTAGAAGGGGTATACAAAGAAGACCCCTTCGGTGGATGGGGTATCGACACCAACGACAAATGACCAACCCCTCTCGACGAAAATGATAGATGCCCGTACAATAATGATACCCCGGACAAGCCAACATTCCACCAAGACAATACCGACATTTCATGAGTCGGCTTCCAACAGGTGGAAACCCAGGTGGAATCCGACGACACCGACACCACCCACACTCAAACACGATAGTCGTTTCTCCTACGAACGTCGCCGTCATCTAAAAGACATCAAAAAAGATAAACGAGTCTATCAGGTTCGCTTCGATTTCGACCCAATACAAATAACAGGGACGTACCCTGCCATGTTGACTGCAACGTGGTAGCTGCAGTAACTCTTTGTGAATGGGTTTCCAACGTTCCCTCCGGTCCTTCGCTCGGTCCTTCTCCTCCTCTCGATCTCGAACCTCCAACACATGTTGACGTACTTCGGGAGGTAACAGGTCCCAATACGAAGCCTTGTCCCGGGTCGCCGTGGGTTTTTTTTCCGACGATCTGGTATTCTTTCCGCCAACGTCCATTATCTTGCTTGACCCATACTTCTTCCTCGTAGTTTGGGTCCTGCGCGATCTCCATCTCACGTCTGGCTACCGCCGATTCGAGTACACGTTTTTCGATCGGATGCCATGACTTTTCTGATGCACCCACACGCTCGGACTCGCTACTTAACAGGAATCGTTCCACCAATCCCCATTCTCCTAAGGGATCACATGACTCTCTGGGATACCCCCCCATCCCCCCAGGAGACCTATCTCTCTCCGGATTGGTCCATCCATCATACACGTCAAGGTCCTTCAAGGTGACCCTCTCTCTATAAAGGACGCGTCCTCTTTTTTTCACCACGCAACTCATCATGGATAGTGACGATGACTCAGCTCAAGCACTCCACGAGTTTGAACAAATAGGAGGTGCCGCTCCAGGACGTTTCGTTTTTCAAAGACAGCCTGTCGTGGAACGACGTGGAAGTCTTTCAACTTCGTCCTCGACAGATTGAAGCTTTCATCCCCCGTCAACGCCTGGCCGATGCCCTCGTACAAGGTCTTCGTACCGCTCTAGATGATCTGATCAACGACCAAGACATTCCGGATGGCGACCGGATTTACATCGCTCTAGCTTCCAATCGTATTGCCAACGCCTACAACGGTTGGGGACTGCGGGCCGGGGAATGGCGCGCTCAAGGTCCACGCGTGGATGCCTTACTTGGGAATCTTTCCCACATGCTCAACTCTAACGAACAATTTGAAATGGACGATTCCTTCACCCTCTCCTTCGTTCACGTACGCGGTGCTCCCACAGGTTCCGGTTACAAAAGAAAACATTTACCGGGTCATCAAGCGTCGACACGTCTCAAAGAATTCAAACGCTGTGTCTTACGTGTTCCACAGGATGACCAAAATCTATGCTGTCCACGCGCCATCTCTCTAGCTCGAGGGGTCCATCAACACCGAGACGACCCTCCACGTCGCCGACAATGGGCACGCCCTGAGGGCAATCATCGTCGCGTCACACAAGAGGCTCAAGAACAACTCGTTCAACAACTCGTCACAGCTCCCAGTCTTCAAGACTACACCATCGTGGTCGTGGACGCCAACCGCGCTTATGCTTGTTTTGATTACGGACGTGAGGACACTTTGTTAGGACCTTTACACGAAGACGGCCATTACGATGCCTTATCTTCCTTACCCGGTTTCTTCGGCAAAGATTACTTTTGCAGCCAGTGTTTCCAAGCCTACCATCATTTAGGTCAGCATGCCTGTCGCAACAACCAAGCCAATCATTGTGGAGCATGCTTGTAAGACGGATGCCCTGATCATGCCGAGGCCTTACCGACAGTACCGCACGGCTCAGACACTCTGTATCCTCTGTGGACGTTCTTTCTATGGGGACCTCTGTATCCAAACCCATCGGTCCAAGACCCATGCCGGTAAACCCGCGGATCCTCAACATCCCTCCGTCTGTGCCACCCGTCGTCAGTGTAAAGAATGTCATCGTATGTTACGTGGCCTTAAAGACATCCGAACCCATCGGTGCGGGTATCGGGAATGTTCATGCTGCCACAGACAGGTCGACGTCCATCACCATCGATGTTTCTTACAAGTCGAAAAGACCTCCGCCGAAGAACGACGCGATCAACGACGTCCACAATCCTTTGAAAGGATCCTGAGCAGGGGACTGGCACCTCTCTTAGCCAACGAGGCCGCTGAATTGCACGCCTTCCTCGCGGGCGATGACTACGACGACGAGGACGAAGAGACACCACCCTTGTATGTCTTCTTTGACATTGAGAGCATGCAAGTCGAGGGACGTTACGTACCCAATCTGGTGGTCGCCGAGACGGAAGACGACGATCGTCCCGTTTCCTTCAAAGGAGACGACTGTCTCTTTCACTTCCTGGAATGGTTAGAAACGCTGACCGAAGACGGAACACGATCCCTGACGGTGATTGCCCATAATTTCAAAGGGTACGACAGTTACCCTATCATCGATGAACTCCACCGGCAAAAGAGAAACATTGAACAAATCAGAAACGGTTGGAAAGTCCTTCAACTCACCTATCCTCACGAAGAGACAACCATACGATTCATCGATTCGCTCTCCTTCTTCCAAATGCCACTAAGCGATTTCCCCAAGACGTTCGGGCTCACCGAACTCAAGAAAGGACACTTTCCGCATTTGTTTAACACTCCAGAACATCAAACGTACGTAGGCCAACTTCCCGACAAAGCCTTCTACATGCCCGACGGAATGTCCGTCAAGAAACGTCGCGACTTCGACACCTGGTACGACGACCAAGTGACACGAGAGGTCGTCCCATATTTTCAAGCCGAACCCCCTGACGTACTGCGAATCGGAGGTGAAACTCTTGAATCAAGGATGCCTCACCTTCGTGCAAGATTTTCAAGCACGTGCTGAATTCAATCCCTTTGAACAAATGACGGTAGTCTCTGCCTGTAATCGCTACTTGCGTATGCATTGTATGGAAAAAGAGACCATTGCTTCTGAACCCCTCTTAGGATGGCGAGGTCGTGTCAATCATTCCCAGGCCTCCATAGAATGGTTGACTGGTGCGAACGCAATCTACGACATCAAGCCTGGCTGGCCCTCTCGCCGGAAGAACACGAGGACCACGAAGCCATGGCTCGTGCGTACGGGCCCGCCGTAGCGGATCATCATCCCTTACACGGCCAACGTATCCAGCATGCTCGAAACGAGGACGAGTACCACATTCCTGGCACCCGATACATGGTCGACGGATACGATGCCGACACCAAGACCGTCTACGAATTCTACGGGTGCTTCTGGCACGGATGTCGGACCTGCCATCCCCAACGCACCGATGTGCATCCGATGCTACTCGATCGGACCATGGACGAGGTCCGTGCTCTCGTCGACAAGAAACGCACGTTTCTCACCACCCTCGGGTACCAATTTGTGGGCATGTGGGAATGTACCTGGAACGCCCTCAAACAAACCAATCAGGACATCATAGACTTTCTAGCCCATCGAAACCTCCAAGCCCCCCTCGAACCACGACATGCTTTTTACGGGGGTCGAACCAATGCCATACGTCTCTACGCTCACGTCGACGAGCAGGAAGAGATCCGTTACGACGATTACACGTCCTTGTATCCATGGGTCAACAAATACGGCACCTATCCTGTGGGACATCCCACCTTCCTTTACGAACCCGACACCACCGATCTCTCGCCTTATTTCGGTCTGGCCAAATGTACTGTCCTTCCACCTTCACGTCTCTACCATCCCGTGTTGCCTTACCGTAGTCACGACAAACTTACTTTTCCCTTGTGTCGTACTTGCGTCGAAGAGGACATTTCCAAACCCCTTTTGGAAAAGACGCATGCCTGTCATCACACGGACGAAGAACGTGCCCTCGTTGGTACCTGGTGCACCCCCGAACTCGACATGGCCGTACAGAAAGGCTACGTCATTCAACACGTACACGAAGTATGGCATTTCGATCATCAACGTACAGGACTCTTCCAATCCTACGTGGACACGTGGCTCCAAATCAAAGAAGAAGCCAGCGGCTGGCCCGAAGGATGTACCACCCCTGCCCAGAAACAAGCCCATGTCGATGCGTACTATGCTCGGGAAGGTATTCGTCTCGATCCCGCTAAAATCGAAAAGAATCCAGGACTCCGAGCCCTGGCCAAGATGATGCTCAATTCCATGTGGGGGAAATTCGGGCAACGGATCAACAAGACTCAGGTCCGAGAATTCACCGATCCTCAACTGTTCATTCAGTTCCTCGACAGCGATCGACACGATGTCCGTTATGTCAGTTCCCTGACCGAAGACCGGGTCGAAGTCCATTACAAACTCCAAACGCACGATGTCCTGCCTTCACCCAATCTCAACATCTTCATAGCCGCCTTCTCTCTTTTTAATGTATGCGCGCCATGATGGCTGCCACGTTTTTAGGCTTCCGCAATTTTTTTTGGTTTCTTACTTCTGTTTACGTATTTTTCGTGCTATTTTGTAACGGATTTCCACTTTAATGTTCTTTGCGTATTGGACAATCAGCTTACACAGACGAATCGATGTTTTTCTTGCTCCAACGGACGCTCACGTCTTATTCCTCATCGACCTATTACTACTTGGAACAAACATGGCTGCACGTGTTTGTTGTTACCTTCGAGAGATTTAACCATCTGCATGGATATCGAGAGAAATCCTGGACCACCCAATTCCACGCTGAATGCCCATCTTTCCGCTGTGAGTCTAGGTTTTATGCCTGCTCGACACGCCTCTTCCACAACCTCAATTGGACTGGTAAACGTGTTCGCCCGCAAGGTTTACACCCGGGAAGAGCTATTTTCTATTCGCGCTCAGAACCATAGATTGTCTAACAATTTTCTCTACTACCGCCTGAAATCACTGGGGATTTTTAAATATCGTGGCAGACGCTCTGGTTTTTCTTCAAAGCTTTGTTTACGGACAAATAACCAAGCTATCCCTACTATTTATTCACGACGATGTTGGGAAGATGCGAGTGCTTCAAATAATATTCAACAAACATTGGCCAGGAAGCCTAGTCTTAATCTGATCACTATTCAAAGTCAAACTACGGTTTCTAAAACATCTATTGCAAAGCCAGCGGCATCCCCGCATTTTGTTCCTTCGCTTTTCCTTTCGAATGTCATGTCCTTGGCTCCAAAGATCGACGAAGTGAACAGTGTTGTTATTAATACAAATGTCGATGTAGTTTGCATAACTGAAACCTGGCTTCAAAGCCATATTCCCGACTCTGTAGTGGCAATAAATGGTTTCAACCTCATTAGAAGGGACAGGAAAGAAGCAATACACGGCGGGGTGTGTATGTATATAAAAGCGTCGATCCCTTATACTATTCTGGGGGATCTCGAGGACGAAAATGGTTCTTTTGAGGTTTTGTGGATTAAATTGCGCCCGACTCGTCTCCCAAGGGGCATCTCAAGCATTATTGCTGGAGTTGTTTACCATCCACCACAAGCAATAAATTCTATGATGTTGGATTATTTGACTAAATGTTTGATGGCTTTGGAGTCTAAATACCCAAATTGCGGTCTTTTGGTACTCGGCGACTTCAACCATCTGAACGACGCAAGGCTCAAATCAAACTTCAACCTGAAGCAGATTGTACATTTCCCTACTCGTGGGCAAAACACTCTTGATAAAATTCTCACCAACCTTCAGGATTACTACGACACTCCGGTTGCTCGTCCCGCTTTTGGTCTTTCAGATCATAGCTCAGTTGAGGTACAGCCAAAGCAAAGGGCTAAGACATCGCAATCAATGCATACTGTTATTTCAAGGGACCTACGACCTAGCAACCGTCTTGCAATGCGAACGTATCTCAATGAAGTCGATGTTACTGCGGTGATCAGAGCTATGACAACTTGCGAAGAAAAGGTGTCGATGTTACAAAAGATCATCAAAACTGGCCTTGATTTCGTTTTGCCGATAAAGCCTAAAATTGTTCATCGAACGGAACCACCTTGGATAAATTCCACTCTTAAGAACTTGATTCGAAAGCGACAAAAGGCCCTAGGCCGAGGAGACCGAGCGGAGTTTAACCACCTGAGAAACCTTGTTAACCGAGAACGCAAAAGATGCCGCGCGAAGTACTACGAATGTAAAGTGCAACACCTAAAGGGGTGTTCCCCAGCTAAGTGGTGGGGCGAAATCAAGAGACTCAGTGGAATGGAAGGGCCCTCTGGGTCACGTGATAATATTTTAAAGTCCGTTCATCACTTAGAAGGTGCTCGTGGTCTATCAGCAGATGATCTTGCAAACTACATTAACACAACTTTCCTAGCCCCAATGGAGGTCTTTGTACCGCTTACCCACAATCCATTTAGAGGGGACGCCTTTGTGTCTTCGAGCAGAACTATGAATGATGATTTTCCACCGCTATCAGAGTTTTCTATCTTTAGAAAGTTATGCTCTATTAATCCAGCCAAGGCACAAGGACCGGAAGATTACGATATTCCGAACCCCATATTATGCTGGATTGTTGACTTTCTATCGGATAGGAGACAGAGAGTTAAACTCGCCCAAGACTGCTTCTCCGAATGGCGTTACATTCCGGCCGGTGTTCCACAGGGGACAAAGCTTGGGCCGTGGTTATTCTTAATAATGATTAATGATTTGAAAGCAGGAGAGGCAGAGATGTGGAAATATGTGGATGATACCACAATCTCTGAGGTAATAACTAAAGGGCAAAAGAGCTGTATTCAGCAAATGGTAGACGATCTTGCTATTCAAGCAAGGAATGACGGTTTTCAGTTAAACGAAAGAAAATGCAAAGAGCTTAGGATTAGCTTTGCAAAAAACGAACCAGAGTTTGACCCTATTTGGGTGAACCGTCAGACCCTAGAGACTGTGAACAGTGTGAAATTATTAGGACTCAATATAAGCAGTGATTTAAAATGGAATGTACATGTGTCAGAACTAGTTAGGAAAGTTTCAACAAGATTATATTTTCTTAGACAGCTTAAGAAATCGCATGTAGCCACAAGAGAGCTTCTTCTATTTTACATTACATGCATTCGCTCTATTCTGGAGTACGGCAGCCCAGTTTTTCATCGTGCTCTACCAAGTTATCTAAGCGAAGACCTAGAAAGACTTCAAAAACGCGCTATGAAGATTATTTACCCCGAACTATCGTATGCTAAGGCCCTAGAGCTGTCTGGACTTCCAACACTGTATGATAGAAGAGAGTCAATTGCAGCAAAGCTGTTCGATGAAATATGTGCAAATCAATCTCACAGTCTTCACAAACTACTTCCAAGTAGATACCAACCAAGCTACTATCTGAGAGAAAAAAGAACATTTATTCGTCCGAAATGTAAAACTGAAAGATGCAAGAATAGTTTTCTTTTAAGTTTTGTTCATAGTAGCTGAGAACTAGATATAAATTTGTTTCTTATTGTATATAGGAATTTGACGCATGCTTTTAATGTGTGATTTTTTAACAATTTTTATGTAGTATAAGTCCTATAATTAGTTTGTAGTTAAGCGCAGTTGTAAATTTTGTATTTGTAAGCCTTACCGCAATTCAGCTTTTGGCTGCAAGTTTTTAAGGTGAATAAACTATCTATCTATCTATCTACCTGTCATGCCAGACTCCGTCTCTATCGAGCCCTCGATCATCTCGGTGAACGCGTCCTCTACTTCGACACTGACTCGGTCGTCTACCTCCATCGTCCTGGCGACCCACCTTTGGATCCCCCACGAGGCGCCTACCTTGGCGACTTCAAAAGCGAACTCGATGCGGGCGATTACATTGTGGAGTTCTGCTCGGGCGGTCCTAAGAACTATGGTTACAAGACCAAGAATGGACAAGTCGAATGCAAGGTCCGCGGTTTCTCCCTCAACGTCGAAGCGATGACTCAATTGAATTACGATGTCTTGCGTCAAAACACCTTGGATGAATTGTATCGTCCTCTAGACCAACCGCGTACCACCCGTGTCACGCAATCTCACACCATCCAAAGAAATGCCAAGACCTACACCTTAGAAACACAACCTTCTCACAAAGACTACCGTCTCGTCTACTCCAAACGGGTCCTGGATCCCACCACTGCCCAGACCTACCCTTACCGTTACGAACGGTTCACCGATGAAGATCTGGATCTCGCTCAAGTCTTAGCTGACATGTTTTCTTAGGGACGAGGTCATTAGACACCAGGTCTCCTCGCACGTTCCCGTTTGTACATAAGTTTGTTTTTATTGTTGTCATTAAACGGTTCATGATTCGAGAAAAAAACACAAGACTGGTCTCCTAAGTGTTACCCCCGGTTTTTCACATTCTTTACATACTTTCTGCGAAGGACCCCCGACGTTGGACTTTGACCCCGACGTCTAAACCAATCCTGTTCACGTGTGCACGTGATAATGGCGGACCTAAAAATTTTAACCAATCAGAAGCCGATGCATCTCATTAAAATTTCGTCTCGACCAATCAGAACGCTCCATTTAAAACTGGTCTATATTCCCCCATAGTACTACTGACATAAGCACGGCCATGTTCCCCGACTCACGGATTCTTGGGAACGTTAACCTTATGTAGTAATCTAGTTTAACATGACAGTCCTTAAGGCTAGTACACACTGTTTATTGGTTGAATTTTACCATTTCCTGTGATATGAAACATCTGAATCTTCTGCAATGAATTTACTTGTGGATTGGCTATATTTGCTACAAGCACCGGGCTTCTAACATTTCGGTAAAAAGAATTTGAGATTAGTCAATCAGCATTAGCGGTTTCTTGGTTGGGCTTACATGAGGTGACTGTTTATGTTGACATGGGAAGCGGATTTAGATGGAAATGTTAGCATTAATTTTATGCGTCTATTTTTGAGTTTGAACTCAAGTCAACGGATTTGTTTTGTTCTGCTGTCCATAACTGTATCATAAAGGGCCTATAGGAAGTTAACCGTTGCAATGTACCGGTTACCTCAAACTGCATTGCTTTCTGTGTCTCAAGACGCAAATACGATAAAACCGAGGCAATGAAGAACCATGTCCCTATGACGACTAAAGACACAGGATCCAGAGGAGTTTAGCGCGAATAAATGAATTACTTATTTAACCTCTCACCTTGAAAAATGTATATCCTTGTCGCTTACCACGATTAATTAGCCCAATGGGATGTTTAGGAATGTACTGTGAACGATTTCTTTGCTTCTTATCTGAACCACATCGACTTTGTTGTTCGTCATTTTAAAACTCAATAACCGCAAGCCATATCCTTTTTGGTGCATATCACGTAGCCCGAACGGCGACCAAGGCAAGGCTAAGGCACGAATTCGAAGTGTCGAGTACCGTATTATGGGAAACTAACGCTTCATGAAATTAAGGTATCAGAGATTAACGCGACTTAATTCAACGCGAATTTAATGTCGGACGACTTTCGAATGAAGAAAATTAACGCGAAGGAGGAGGTAGAATTTTACAATAAAGGAAATTAACGCGATTAAGACACAGTTGGTGGTGACCTATGAAATAAATTTATTTCACACTGGATGCAAAAAATATCGCTGAACAAAACTAAGACCTCTGGTAAACAAAAAAGTCCTCAAAATTGTAATAAATGTAGGGGTTAACGGAAAGAAAGAGAGCCTGAACCTTATTTTATTGTATTTTACGTGTGATGAATGTCTGGAAAGGTTTCAAAATTAGGGTTAAAAGAATGGAAAGAGCGCGGAAATTAATGTTGCACTTTATTAATATCGCGGGAAATAACGATTAATGTAATTACCGCAACCTAAATTAACGCGAATTTTAACGATTCGTATTAATTTCCTTTAATAAGGTAAACCGATCTTGTGAGCCCTCAGTCTCTTGGTTTGCGGTATATAGAATATGTAACGAAAGTGAAACGCGATCAAAATAACCAATAGGCCATTTCCGAGTCCATGTCTCTCTCATCTTCAAAGCAAGTCTAAGTGCGAAGTCTTTCTTATGAAAATTAGTTTTCATTCATGTGGAAAACAGAACTAATTACCATCACAAAAACTTCGCACTTAGACTGATCGCTTTGAAGATAAGGGAGACATGAACTCGGAAATGGGCTATTTTTGAGAGGTTTTTGATGGGTTTTGATGTTCCAACGACAAGCACTTCTCTTCTGGACCCTGTGCTTAAGATTGGTTTTTTCATGTTCGTAGATTATTCACCGTGATCTAGCAGCACGAAACGTTCTCCTAGATAAGAACTATGTGTGTAAGGTGACGGATTTTGGATTATCGTACCATAGGTTCCATTTCACATTGCTGTGACCACTCTCTGTCTTTCCCTTTTTCATCTGCAAGTGAATATGCTGTTGTCTTCTAGGGCTGTGTACCGGTTAAATGGACGGCACCAGAGATCCTCTTTGGAGATGCAGCAAATCTTTCCACCAAAAGTGATGTGTATGTACTTGTAAAAATGTTTTAAATGGTCATTTTACGGGGTTTTTGTAGTTAACGCTTTTAAGAATATTAGATTACAAAAATGGTGCTCCATAATGCAAGGAAAATTAAGGGAAAGTTGAAAAATAGAATTGTCTTTTCAACTTCTAGCGACGGTAATGGATTTTTACTCACGGACTGGAGAGTATCTCTTGTCAACCTTTGCTACAAGCTGAGAAGTTCAATAACTAAACATCCATATGTCACTGTCACTTAAAGACTGGACCACCGTTGTTTATCGATATATTAAGAAATAAACTATATATTAAAAAAAAACACGATGATGCTTCTGTGAGAAGTAAAGCACAATTTCATCCCGTTGAAGTCGTTTGAATTTTTCAGGAGTCTTTAAGAGACATTTTTTTAATGGTCCACTTTCAATGACCGCTGAAAAGTATCACCGATGACACATTTTTACAAGGCTAGCATGCATCTATAATAAATATATTCATAAATTCTAGCGAGAAGATAACTTGTTAACTACTCTGTCTATTGTATAGTTTTCAATTTCAGGCACCTTCCTGCGGTTATTTGTGAATATATTCACTTCAGATCGAGGTTAACCCTGTAAAAATGCGTCCTCAGATAACATTTTTAAAGTAGCTGTGGATCCGCAGACTACTTTAAAAATGTAGACAATGTTATGACGAAATTCATTGTCAATAACAGGATAGACGCATGAATAACTGAAATCAATTGGCTTTTTACAATAACAAAAAGGCAGAGGTGTCAAAATTAAGTCAAAACACGAGAAGAAAGAGAGACAAAAATGCAAGAAACTTCAATCTGACGCGAGCAATATCGCGTCATTATTGCATAAATTATAAATTTATATGTCTGTCCACTTATTGACAATAAAATATAGCCAATGAGCGCGCGAGAATATTTGCAGTCATTGTATAACAGACTATTGTCTAGATAGGTGCGAGGATGATTTCCCCCTTTCGTTTAATGGTGGCTCCTTGGCAGCTGGTGATCACATGGTACAAAAACCGTCATTCTGGAGAGCAAAGTCCGCACTGGGACGTCTAAACCAAAGCAACTTAATTTAATATTTTTTTTGTTTTATATGTCAAAGTGCGCAATTTTCTCTCCAGTATGGCGATTTTTGTGCCATGTGATCTCCAGCTGCAAAGGGCGAATTTGGTTTCAATCAGATTCAAAGTTTCCACTACCGCTACCCGTTGGACCACAGATGACAGGTCTACCTCATTGATGCAGTTGACTTCCGTAAGAAAGCAGATAGTATTAACAAAGATGCTTGTAAAAAATAAGCAATTGAATAGAAAGGAAGTCAAACTAAACTCAGTATTATTTTAGTCACATTGATACCGCTGTAAATTTTGTCGAAGATTAAATGTTACCATAATAAGTATTTTGTATCTAACCGACAGGATTACCATTTTGAATTCTAGAGGTCACCTTCTTTATCGCACATTTATTTAACAAGTCAAAAACCATAAGGCTCGCCGTTGGAAATACTAACACAGATAGCCATCTCATATTGCATATCTATCATTTAGAATGTTTTTGATGTAACTGCATTTCTGCTTTACAGGTGGTCCTATGGAGTCGTCCTTTATGAGATATTTACTATCGGTAGGTGCTTTGTGTACTGAGAATCAACATTTAATCACAAGTGTTATGGTGGTGAGTTTAAGTCCAAATTATCACCATCATCATCATCCTCGCATATGTCCAGAAATTCAAGTAAATACACACAAGCCTCATTTTAATATCCAACACGAAGTGTCCCTTTAAGTCTAAGCATTTCATATCTATTTCTAACAATACGTTTAAGGTAATGGCTAGCGTTATATTTTAGGTCAGGGTTAATGCAGCAATTAATCCATACTCGAGGAACAGCATTTTGAGGGACACTTTTTGACGTTAAATTTCCAAGATACAAGTGATATTGAAGTCGGAGAAAAGAGCAAGGGGACACTTCGTGATGCTTATTGAATTAAGTTGCATCAAATTACGCCGTAGCTGTTGTCGTTATTATCATCATCATTGTCATTATTATTATTATTTCTACGGTCCTTCTCCCAGTTGGGGCAATTTATTGAGACCGGACTGCACCCAGAGGTCTAGGGTCATCAACTGTCCATGGACTGTCTCAATAGGTTCATTCCGATTGTTTCAATTTCTTCTACCATGGCACCTTTCTTTGTTTTTATTTCCCACCGTATCTTCTTTAATCATCATCTGTGGTAGTTTGAATGTTAATTGACTACACTTTCGCACCCTAATCCAGTCAACATGCGACCACAAAAGCCGGCTGAAACTTACATGCTTGTGAAACTACATTTAATTATTGTTGTAGCAAGCCGTTAGTAGGATAACACAGTAATGAAATGTTGACAATTATCAGGAGGTATTCCATATCCGGGCAGGTCGGAGGCCATAGCAGAATCGCAGAAAGGTTATCGCATGCCGAAACCTCCACACATCGCCAATACTATGTAAGTGTCTTTTCGTATCATTTCCTTGCACTTAAGGTAGGGTAACGTACTTCTTTATTGAAACGAATAAAATAAAGGGAAAACTGCTTAAGAGGTGGGGGGGGAGGGGCATCACAGGCGACCCAAGCTCTACTATTCGCATGTGACGTAATTTTAATATCATA
>NW_027179709.1:132500-135000 GCF_036669935.1 Montipora foliosa | reverse complement strand
AAGGGGTTTAGGCTTTCCCACCCCACCCGTGAAAGAATCCCGGGATACTCACGAAGGCCAATTCACTGTCTCGATAGCTGCGTTGCCAGCGTGGTTGTCCTGATGGTGTAGTGGTCATCACACCCTACCGGTGTTCAGGGGGACGTGGGTTCAAATCCCGCTCAGGGCAATTCTTCATGTTTTTCATTCACTACAATTAATCAGTTGATTAACGGGATGGGTTTCATTTCTTCATTCTACGGTCTATATAAATAAGCCTGCATCATTAACTTGATCCCCCCGATTAGCTGATGCCTAAGTTGGTGTTTGCCTGTGAATCGTTAGTCGATCCTTAGGTTTAAGGCTATGAAGGGGTTTAGGCTTTCCCATCCCACCCGTGAAAGAATCCCGGGATACTCACGAAGGCCAATTCACTGTCTCGATAGCTGCGTTGCCAGCGTGGTTGTCCTGATGGTGTAGTGGTCATCACACCCTACCGGTGTTCAGGGGGACGTGGGTTCAAATCCCGCTCAGGGCAATTCTTCATGTTTTTCATTCACTACCATTAATCAGTTGATTAACGGGATGGGTTTCATTTCTTCATTCTACGGTCTATATAAATAAGCCTGCATCATTAACTTGATCCCCCCGATTAGCTGATGCCTAAGTTGGTGTTTGCCTGTGAATCGTTAGTCGATCCTTAGGTTTAAGGCTATGAAGGGGTTTAGGCTTTCCCATCCCACCCGTGAAAGAATCCCGGGATACTCACGAAGGACAATTCACTGTCTCGATAGCTGCGTTGCCAGCGTGGTTGTCCTGATGGTGTAGTGGTCATCACACCCTACCGGTGTTCAGGGGGACGTGGGTTCAAATCCCGCTCAGGGCAATTCTTCATGTTTTTCATTCACTACAATTAATCAGTTGATTAACGGGATGGGTTTCATTTCTTCATTCTACGGTCTATATAAATAAGCCTGCATCATTAACTTGATTCCCCCGATTAGCTGATGCCTAAGTTGGTGTTTGCCTGTGAATCGTTAGTCGATCCTTAGGTTTAAGGCTATGAAGGGGTTTAGGCTTTCCCATCCCACCCGTGAAAGAATCCCGGGATACTCACGAAGGCCAATTCACTGTCTCGATAGCTGCGTTGCCAGCGTGGTTGTCCTGATGGTGTAGTGGTCATCACACCCTACCGGTGTTCAGGGGGACGTGGGTTCAAATCCCGCTCAGGGCAATTCTTCATGTTTTTCATTCACTACAATTAATCAGTTGATTAACGGGATGGGTTTCATTTCTTCATTCTACGGTCTATATAAATAAGCCTGCATCATTAACTTGATCCCCCCGATTAGCTGATGCCTAAGTTGGTGTTTGCCTGTGAATCGTTAGTCGATCCTTAGGTTTAAGGCTATGAAGGGGTTTAGGCTTTCCCATCCCACCCGTGAAAGAATCCCGGGATACTCACGAAGGCCAATTCACTGTCTCGATAGCTGCGTTGCCAGCGTGGTTGTCCTGATGGTGTAGTGGTCATCACACCCTACCGGTGTTCAGGGGGACGTGGGTTCAAATCCCGCTCAGGGCAATTCTTCATGTTTTTCATTCACTACAATTAATCAGTTGATTAACGGGATGGGTTTCATTTCTTCATTCTACGGTCTATATAAATAAGCCTGCATCATTAACTTGATCCCCCCGATTAGCTGATGCCTAAGTTGGTGTTTGCCTGTGAATCGTTAGTCGATCCTTAGGTTTAAGGCTATGAAGGGGTTTAGGCTTTCCCATCCCACCCGTGAAAGAATCCCGGGATACTCACGAAGGCCAATTCATTGTCTCGATAGCTGCGTTGCCAGCGTGGTTGTCCTGATGGTGTAGTGGTCATCACACCCTACCGGTGTTCAGGGGGACGTGGGTTCAAATCCCGCTCAGGGCAATTCTTCATGTTTTTCATTCACTACCATTAATCAGTTGATTAACGGGATGGGTTTCATTTCTTCATTCTACGGTCTATATAAATAAGCCTGCATCATTAACTTGATCCCCCCGATTAGCTGATGCCTAAGTTGGTGTTTGCCTGTGAATCGTTAGTCGATCCTTAGGTTTAAGGCTATGAAGGGGTTTAGGCTTTCCCATCCCACCCGTGAAAGAATCCCGGGATACTCACGAAGGCCAATTCACTGTCTCGATAGCTGCGTTGCCAGCGTGGTTGTCCTGATGGTGTAGTGGTCATCACACCCTACCGGTGTTCAGGGGGACGTGGGTTCAAATCCCGCTCAGGGCAATTCTTCATGTTTTTCATTCACTACAATTAATCAGTTGATTAACGGGATGGGTTTCATTTCTTCATTCTACGGTCTATATAAATAAGCCTGCATCATTAACTTGATTCCCCCGATTAGCTGATGCCTAAGTTGGTGTTTGCCTGTGAATCGTTAGTCGATCCTTAGGTTTAAGGCTATGAAGGGGTTTAGGCTTTCCCATCCCACCCGTGAAAGAATCCCGGGATACTCACGAAGGCCAATTC
>NW_027179709.1:122500-127500 GCF_036669935.1 Montipora foliosa | reverse complement strand
GGACAGGATGGGCACTATTGCATAACAAATATATATGGTTATCTGCAGGCTTTGAGCATATATCAGTTTGAATAAAACCGTCAACAAGGCTAGGCGTGAGATCCAAAACATCGAGTGAAGTAGGGGAGTGAACAAGGGTGAGTTTAATGGTGGAATAAAGGGAGTTGATGAATTGCGTGAATTGGAGTAGTTTATCATGTCCTAGTGTCCAAAGATCCGACATATCATCTCTATACCTCCACCATAGATTAGGCTTAATATTACCTGACAAGGCCTTCTGATCGATAATTCCCATAGCTAAATCGGCATAGCTGCAAGCATTTTTAGGTCCCATGGCTGTCCCATGAATTTGAAGGAAATTTTCATCTTTAAACTGAGAACTGTTGTGTTGCAGGCATATTTTAACAGCTTCGACAATGCAATCGGTGGATGGAAAATTTGTTGTTCGAGAATTAAGAGCTTCTGTGATTGCATTGATTTCCAAATTGTTGTCAATATTGGGAAACATGGCGACCACGTCCCATGAGACCAAAAGGCTTTCTTTAGGCAATTTTACCCTATTAACCTTTGCTCACATGAGCTCGATGCAGATAAAAAATCCCTATATGGCAAGGGCCCCTCTTTTTGTCCTGTTCCCCGGGATATTAATCGGATCAAACTTTTAGAGGACTGGGAGAAATTTGGAAATAGGCTTAGATCCGCTGTTTTTTTCCACAATGAACACGACAACAATGATTCTAGTGTTGACAACGACGCGCCCTTATTCCCCACTATTAAGAAACCCACCCGTTGGTCGTTTTCCGGAACTTGAATTATTTCTTGAGTCGGTTAAAACCGAATTATTTAACCCCAACAATGTCCGTTCCATTCCGGACAATCTTTCCCCTGGCGAGCGACGCGCGTTGTCAACTCTAGGAGACGTTGACGCCATTTCAATTAAAATTCAGGACAAAGTCTCCAAATTTGTAGACATCGACACGGAAGAATACAACGAAAAAATGAGAGAACAATTGCAAAACCCGCTTCATTATGATAAATTAAATTCAGATCCCAGCTCTCATCATGTTGATGTTATTTTCTAATTGGACAAAGAAGTGGCTTGATAAGGGACAAATTAGCGATGACATTGCCCAATGGGTTGTCGTCAATGGGAATGCAAAACCAGGCAAGGCTTTTGGCACCATCAAAACTTACAAGGAGGGAAACCCCCTCAGGCTTATTACTTCATGTTGTGGCAGAGCCATTGAAAATCTGTCAACTTTCACTGAATTTTATCTCAAGCCTTTATCCCAAAAATTACCTTCTTTTGTTAAGGACACCACGCATCTCTTACAAAAAATTGAAAATCTGAATAAATTGGGCCCTTTTCCTAAAGAAAGCCTTTGGGGCTCATGGGACGTGGTCGCCATGTTTCCCAATGTTGACAACAATTTGGGGATCAATGCAATCACAGAAGCTCTTAATTGTCGAACAACAAATTTTCCATCTACCGATTGCATTGTCGAAGCTGTCAAAATATGCCTGCAACACAACAGTTCTCAGTTTAAAGATGAAAATTTCCTTCAAATTCATGGGACAGCCATGGGACCTAAAAATGCTTGCAGCTATGCCGATTTAGCTATGGGAATTATCGATCAGAAGGCCTTGTCAGGTAATATTAAGCCTAATTTATGGTGGAGGTATAGAGATGATATCTTCGATCTTTGGAAACTAGGACATGATAAACTACTCCAATTCACGCAATTCATCAACTCCCTTTATCCCACTATTAAATGATTACCGGTTGGGTGTGATCACCACTACACTATCAGAGCAACCATGCTGACTACATGGCCAATCTGGATAGTGAATGGGAATTACGTGGTCATCCCGGGCCCATGTCTTTCCCCAACTAGATGACGCTGGATCAACCAGAACGATGATTCACAGGCGGACGAGAGAGAAGAGGACAATTTGTATACAAGTTAAGAAGGTCTCTCGAGCCAACAGCGCATCACTGCCCCCCAGGAGGATCGCAAATGGATTCACAGTCCAAGCCTCGGCGAAATGTGATTAATTAATGAAGTTTGAAATGACCAAGGACGGACAACCCCTGGAAGACATTTTTCGTTGGGAGAAAAACCTTTTATGCCCTGAGCGGGATTTGAACCCACGTCCCCCTGATTACCGGTTGGGTGTGATCACCACTACACTATCAGAGCAACCATGCTGGCTACATGGCCAATCTGGATAGTGAATGGGAATTACGTGGTCATCCCGGGCCCATGTTTTTCCCCAACTAGATGACGCTGGATCAACCAGAAGGATGATTCACAGGCGGACGAAAGAGAAGAGGACAATTTGTATACAAGTTAAAATCAAATCCCGCTCAGGGCATAAAAAGTTTTTCTCCCAACGAAAAATGTCTTCCAGGGGTTGTCCGTCCTTGGTCATTTCAAACTTCATATATATGTATATATATATATAAATGAATGAATAATCAGGACACGATCATACTTTTGCCTCTGGTTTTCATACAGGTCTGTTTCGTACAGGACGTTTAGTTTGTCCTGCACTCATCAGTGTGTAACCAAGAGTGATTTTATTCGCTGAAGATTACCCCTTTTTAGTCGTACATGGCCGTTCGTGCTGCACGCTCCTATTTACCTAACGTTCTTCAATAGGTATTTCTCATTATGTCTACATTTACTAATCAACTCGTTGCGCTTATTGAGTGTTGCTGTTTGCGGCTGGCATATGATGTAATATTTCTCAGCTATGCATAAATTACAACGTTTTGTCGCGTTAGTATAATGCGAGGCGTGACAAAGAATTTTCCACGAAATTGTATAGTCGGTGTTGCTGTCCTTTAATTGCCAAATGTATTTGCTCAGTTCAGTTGAGTTGCTCTTCGCTCTTGCTTTAAACGATGCTTTATGGTTTGCGAACCTTGCTTTGAAATCAGTTGCTGTGAGTCCTACGTACTTTTCTTCCTTTTCGCTGGTCTTCACCGTTGCCTGATACACGATGTCTCTTGAGAGGCATTTTCCTTGTAATGGGCACGTGGTATTCCTCGGACAATTGCATTCCTTCTGGACATTATCTTTGCTGCCTTTTGCCAGTTTTCTTTTGTTATTTCCTTCGATGATTGTTCTTACGTTTGGCATACTACTGTAGGATAGTTTTATTGTGTTCTTGTTGAAGATCTTGTGTAATTTATTGCTTTTCGGAAAGCATTTACGGATAATGTTCAGGAACTCTCTCCCCACATTGGTTTTCACGTTTTCGTTGTAGGGTGGGTTGAACCAGATGATGTTACGCTTCCTTTGCCGTCTCCCTTTCTTTGGAGCCGTTGGTCTAATATAATTAAGTTTGTAAACATATCCACTGTCGCTCAGCGCCTTTTGATATACGGGGGCTGCTTCATTGAAGACTTCCTCACTCGAAGAAATTAATTATATTAGACCAACGGCTCCAAAGAAAGGGAGACGGCAAAGGAAGCGTAACATCATCTGGTTCAACCCACCCTACAACGAAAACGTGAAAACCAATGTGGGGAGAGAGTTCCTGAACATTATCCGTAAATGCTTTCCGAAAAGCAATAAATTACACAAGATCTTCAACAAGAACACAATAAAACTATCCTACAGTTGTATGCCAAACGTAAGAACAATCATCGAAGGAAATAACAAAAGAAAACTGGCAAAAGGCAGCAAAGATAATGTCCAGAAGGAATGCAATTGTCCGAGGAATACCACGTGCCCATTACAAGGAAAATGCCTCTCAAGAGACATCGTGTATCAGGCAACGGTGAAGACCAGCGAAAAGGAAGAAAAGTACGTAGGACTCACAGCAACTGATTTCAAAGCAAGGTTCGCAAACCATAAAGCATCGTTTAAAGCAAGAGCGAAGAGCAACTCAACTGAACTGAGCAAATACATTTGGCAATTAAAGGACAGCAACACCGACTATACAATTTCGTGGAAAATTCTTTGTCACGCCTCCCATTATACTTACGCGAC
This sequence comes from Montipora foliosa, assembly GCF_036669935.1. NCBI lineage: Eukaryota > Metazoa > Cnidaria > Anthozoa > Scleractinia > Acroporidae > Montipora > Montipora foliosa. The sequence continues at coordinate 123,499 of NW_027179709.1, read as the reverse complement.
AAAACGTTGTAATTTATGCATAGCTGAGAAATATTACATCATATGCCAGCCGCAAACAGCAACACTCAATAAGCGCAACGAGTTGATTAGTAAATGTAGACATAATGAGAAATACCTATTGAAGAACGTTAGGTAAATAGGAGCGTGCAGCACGAACGGCCATGTACGACTAAAAAGGGGTAATCTTCAGCGAATAAAATCACTCTTGGTTACACACTGATGAGTGCATGACAAACTAAACGTCCTGTACGAAACAGACCTGTATGAAAACCAGAGGCAAAAGTATGATCGTGTCCTGATTATTCATTCATTTGTAATTGCCCTACCGCATGGTATAGAGCACTCTTAGTACAGCAAATACAAGCCTACTTTACGTATATATATATATATATATATATATATATATATATATATATATATATATATACATATATATATATATACATATACTACTAATTAATACTTGTCAGAAATCACTGTGAATCGCCTTCTGAAGGGAATAGGTTGGTGATCCAAAGTTAAATGAGGCAGTTAGTTGTTGTTATTTCCCCGCTCTAACTTACACAATCATTTCATATATAGGGGGAAATTTACTGTGAATCGCTGATCAACTTCAGCATAGTGACGCGATCCTCACTGCAGAAAATGTGCGATTCTCCTCAGAGCTTGCCATTTAAAAAGGTCCTTCCAATTCGGCTGAATGGCGGGGTTGGTTCAGTGGCCGAGTGGTAAGGCATCTGACCGGTAACCAGGAGACCCGGGTTCGATTCCCGGCTGAACACATTTTCACTCATTTCCTTTGTTGTATCGATTTCTGTTCCCATCCTACACTACTATATACATATATATATATATTTTTTTTTGTGTATAAAGAAGGCCGGAAATCCAACGATGTAGTCACTAGCCAGTTGCAGCGAACTACCACTGACTGATCCTTTTTGAATGAAAAACATATGTGTCGTGAGTGGGAATCGAACCCGCGTCCCCCTGGTTACTAGA
>NW_027179709.1:100000-105000 GCF_036669935.1 Montipora foliosa | reverse complement strand
GTGGTTATTTCAAGACGGCACCTTAGTAAGTTGGTGTGAAAGTAGATGGCGTGGTCATGGTAACCACAGATAAAAACAGGAGCCCATCAGTAAAAGCTTGATGTAAATGTGAGTCTCCTGCTAAAGAGTTATTTTTAACAAGAAGCTCTAAGTCACCTATACTCATGCGCAGGTTATTGGTACTTTTGTTGACATTTTAGTAATAATAATAATAATAATAATAATAATAATAATAATAATAATAATAATAATAATAATTATAATAATAACAATTATAATAATAATAATAACGTTACTGTACACCACAAAACAAGATATGTAGGTGTAACAAGAATCTATTTGAGAGAAGTTGCTCTTTATCGTGTGAGTTCATTGACCTATACTTTTCATCTTTATTTGATAGAGTGTGGTTTTTTTTCGACCTGTACTTTTCAAAACCATTTGAATGAAGTTCTTATTTTTCTCTGGGTCCATTGGGCTGTATATTTCTTTCCTCTTTCTTCCAGTTGCTGCAATTTCTGAGGTAGATTTATGCTTTCTTATTATTTGTTTCCTTCCTATATTTGATAGTTCACCTAAACATCTAAGAAATGCAACCTCATACTTTGTTTTAAAACAATTCAATTTACTTTGAATAATAGAACAAAAGAGATCAATAACAGAATCTACATCTGAAAATACTTTCGGTTCATTTTCTTTGCTTCAGAACCATTGTATACAAAAACATGGTAACTCATCTTTTGCTTTGCATGCCACTGGAAAACACAACTAATGCAGTGGCTAGAAATCCACATCAAAAAGCCTGTGCTGCTTCCCTTATTATCCAAAATGGCAGTTGTAAGGTAAATATCCCTGACATCTTGCTCTATGAATAACTTTTACTTGGCCAGCGGCCTACGTCTAATTTCTTTAGCAAATCACAAATAAAAACATATTTTGCTCGAGTAACATTTGTGATAAAATGCTCTTCCATTCTCAATGATACTATCAACTGTTTGAGAGATGCAATAGTTACAAGACTTTGAGGTGGAAAAACAAATAGAATAAAACGACACAGCAGAACATTCTTTGCAAGCACAAAGATAAACATCATTTAAGTGCTCCTAGGGTGTAAAATTTTGGTTTCGAACATATAATGAATGAACAATGCTTCCACTATTGCTTTACATTTTAATAATGTTAACACATTTTAATCTTAAGAGTAATAGATGTTTGTGCACATATATTCTGAAAATGTTGTACCAAATTCATCAATGAGTCTATTTCAATTAAAGTACATGTTGCAAATGGGTCCCGTACCTAATAAATCTGTGCGATGCGAATCAAACATTTTACACCTCCCATTAGGCAGACAGTATATTGCTACTGTGTACAGGTCTACTGTTAAAATATATGCATGATATTTATCAGAAATTGATTTTATCAAACGAGTTCATAAAGGTCGAATTACCACCGTGAAAGATTTGGTGGTGGTAATAAAACCTTGTCAGCTCGTTTAATAAAATCAATTTCTGTTTCAATCTCTCACCGATGCAGTACCACAGTTTCTTTAGAAACTAAAATTTTGTTTGCATGATAATTATCCATGAGCAAAGAATCAATAGCAGCTAACAGAGATATAACATTAGGAAAGTCTGCAATTAGAGGAAGTCCACTATTTAACAAACCACTATAAGTATCACTGTATGTGAACTGATAGTTAATGTAGTTTAAGTTAACCATAACAGGCAAATCTGTCAAAAATAGTAGTCCCTGTTGGCACGATTGTGACAAAGCTGAATACATATTATTCCCAATGTTCATAATTTGAACCAAGTCAGCTGAAGAGGTTATTGGATTTCTGAAATTATAAACTAGTGCCGACAGAGACATTGCCACACGTTGTGTGCCTGCATTTGCCGTACCAAATACTTCAACGTGACCTTGACTGTATGGTGCGGCAAAAGTTTTAGTAGGATCAACAATTCCTGGACCTGGGTTTGTTTGTGCGTCATAATGCGAGTCGAATTAACTCAGGAATGTAAAAGAGGTACAAATAGATCTGTTTAAGCTACAGAGGATTAATTTGCGACATTTCATAAATGTGAACCAAACTTTTCAATACTGGCAAATAAATGGTCTCTAAGTAAAACAAAAAGTAAGACAGAAAACCAGAATTTCCCCTTGAAATAACCTCTAAATTCCTTTGCCACCAAATAAGCAGAATGCATGCCAACAACTAGTCTGTATTGTTGAAAAAATTCCCCATTTTGACTTCGTCGCCATCCCATACTGACAATAACAGTAGTTCTAAGAACAGTTCAGATTGCTAAAAGTCGGATCAGTTTTTCTCAGGTATTCTCAGTTTCGCTGAAAGTAATTTTCAAAGCTGCTCTAAGGTACTCAAAGATCACTAGGAGATGACCACCTTGTTGATGGAGATAAGTTTGCCTGACCTTTATGCCGATCCCTGCTCTCGTGCAAATTGTTTATTTCTAAAACAAATTACAAAAAAATATGATTTTGTCTTTAATGTCAACAACTTACCTTTGGCTCCACAATCGAAAAACATTTATTCTAACAGCTCGATCCGTACGACCGCGACTCGCAAAGATTGAACGAATGGACAGATGCAGTCAAGATGCGATGATTCGGCCACGACCATGCACACCCCAGAGAAAATGACACATTTTAAGGGCTAGACTTTCAAAAGTCCTTCGTCTCGTCTAGATTCGCGTCCGAAAAATCACGTTTTTCTCCTGGGATTCTCGTGAGGTGGAATTGTGGCAAGTTTACTTAAGGGCTTGAAACATGAGAGGGATGGTTGATTTCTTCAAACACGCAATGTTTATTTTTTAATGCAAAATGGACTCATATTCCAAGAATATAGACATTTTAAGACTCTAATACCTCTTTTCTATAACGGAAGAGTGTCCCTTTGTTACGAAAAATAATATTGCGTGACAAGTGTTACTTTCTAGAAGCTTCGCGAGAGTTCGTAGTTTGTTTATATTTAGGTTTGTACGTAAGCGTTTCTAAATCGGTGTGTTTTGTAATCTTTCTATAATTAGATTCATTACTAATTTAGAAAGTTCTAGAAGTTTATTGTCAGAGTATATAAGTAGACGAGTCCAAGCGGAGTGTTTTTCTAACTAGTTTTTCACAAGCGAAGAGAGTTGGCGTTGGCCGTGTTTAGTCAAGTGTGACAGAAGCAGTGTTTATTCAAGTTGGCGGAGGCCGTGTAAGTTTGTCGAGTACGTGTTATTTAGAGTTTACTTCGTGGAAACTACGTTCATTTTTGGAATAAATCTTCTTGTTGTGGTTCCGACAACCCTGCGTTCAGTTTAGTCTGCAAGCTAACTTTCCTCAAAACGTTCGAACACGTAACATTGGGGGCCTGTCCGGGAAAGGAATTCATTTGTTTGCCGACTACGTTAACCAGGAAAGGATCACAACTTGGAAGGAAGTAGCTGCGCTGTGGAAAAAGTTGTAGCGAGTGAAAGAGCCGTGGAACTTTAGTGCTGTGAAATGGAAAAATTTATTCAGCTTGGCGAAAAGTTTGGTCTGGAAGGAGAAAAGCTGCTTGAATTTGTGCGTGAACAAGAAGAGAAAGAACGCGAAGAGAAATGTAGAGAGGAAGAACGTGAAGAGAAACGAATGCAGCTTCAAGAAGCGAAAGAAGAAAGACAGAGACGCGAAGAAGAAGAGAGAGAAGAGAGACGCAGACGACAGGATGAAGAAAGGGAAGCGAGACGTCAGGAAAGAGAAATCAGGAAGTTACAACAGGAAGCTGACCTCATGAGACAGAAGGAAGCTGCCGAGGTTGCCAAGAGAGAACATGAGTTAGAACTTGCTAGAATAGCAGCAATGAATGGTGATGGTCGTACTGCAGAAAGAGGTGACAGAGAGGATCGGGCTAAAGCACCTAAACTCCCCTCGTTCGTTGATGGCAAAGACGATTTGGACGCGTATTTGCAGAGGTTCAAGAGATTTGCTGAGACAGCTAAGTGGAAAAGAGATGGATGGGCATCGAAGCTCATTGCTCTGTTGTCTGGACGGGCACTAGAAGTGTATTCACGTCTATCGGAGGACGCAGCTAAGGATTATGACAGGGTAAAGATTGCGTTAATGAAGAGATATGACCTCACCGAAGACGGCTATCGTCGAAAATTTAGAGCATCCAAACCAGAAGTCGACGAAAGTCCGGAGCAGTTTATTGTGCGACTGGACAGATACCTGTTACGGTGGCTAGAGCTTTCGAATACTGCGCGAAGCTTTGATGGTCTTAAGGACTTGATCATGAAAGAACAATTTATTGACTCTTGTCCTAAGGATTTGGCAATTCACCTGCGAGAAAGGGCACCTGAAACTCTAGCAAAGATTGCGAAGATCGCTGACCAGTACTTGGAGGCTCATGGTAAACATCTGTTCAGCTCAGCGAGCAGAAAGCCAACAGTGCAGCCTGAGAGGAACGAAGCCAAGAACGTGCAGATTAATCCACCAGCTCTGCATTGCTTTAAGTGCAACACCCGAGGTCATAAAGCTGTCAACTGTCCAACCCTAACAAGAAAGTGTTTCCTATGTGGTAAGCAAGGTCATGAAGCTAGAAACTGTCGATCAGGTGGACGCAGATCAGGAGGACAAAGTAGGGATGGTAACCCTGTGCAGCGTGGTCAAGTGAGTGCCAGTTGTCTAGTTCAGCCACCTGAGGTTAAACCTACTGATGAAGAAGTTAAGGCCTGTATTAAAGATGATCAGTTGCTGTTAGCCTGTGGTAAGAAGATTCCATTGTTGAGTAGTGCTTGTGTTGAACCGTTGACTGGAGTGAGAAGTAAAATGCCTGTCGTGAAAGGTAGAGTTGGAGAGAAGCCTGTTGATGTCCTGAGAGATACTGGTCGTAGTGGAATTGTAGTAAAGAGGGAACTTGTGTCTGAGGCTCAGTTTACTGGTGAATTTAATGTTATGCTGCTCATTGACATTACGGCAAGGAAAGTTCCCATCGCAAAGATTGATGTGGATAC
>NW_027179709.1:87500-95000 GCF_036669935.1 Montipora foliosa | reverse complement strand
TGTTTACTCGCCAAACAGTGAAGCATCTGTGTCAAACGATGGCAAGATACCGGGTTTTCGTAAGTTTCTTCTTTTGTCAAGTGTTATAAAGTTTGACAATAAATGAGCGAATTCAAGACAACGATCACAATCGCTCAACTCTTGAGGTTGACCATTGTTTCTGCAAAGTAAATTACTCTCCAAGACGAAGTTATTTATCACCAGGTCAAAATAGCAGCTACTTTAGTATTCATCCGCCTCACAATATTTTGCTGATTTTGGGGCTCATTTTGTTGAAACTCAAGCACGCTTCCAACGGACCCGTTTATTTTCGTGAACCCTTCCTGCTTACAGAGCAATACTAAAAATATCCTCCCGTATCACATTTCAACCTTAAGCTCGAAAATTCAATACACAACATGATATTATAATTCACATAGGCGAAAATATCACAGAATCCTTTTCCAGCGAAACATTTTATTGAAACAAGCAACATAATTGCTATTAGAGGCAAAAACCTCTTCCTATTTCATTGCGTGCACTAAATCGTGTCAAATTACCATGTACGCAACGTTCAAACCCGACAAACCCGACAAAATGGTCGACAAGCTTTGTTTCAAATAATTCTTGCATGACTGTCACATTTCCAATTATTATTTTTTTACATGACTTTGTTGAACCAATAAGTTACCAGATAATTTTCCATTTGGTTTCAGTGTTGTACATAACACTACACTCGTGATAAAATATTGGAAATACAGCTCACTTTGATTTCGGCTCGACAGGCGAAAGATTGTTGTTGAAGTCCATTACTCGTCGCTTTTTAGATTCCAGATCATCATCGCCTGTTTTGTTCATCCAATTGACGTTCCCCTCTTTAGCTCCATGAGAGCATATTTTGTTGAAAAATGGACTAAAACGCCATTCGCGTTGCAATGACTATCGACGCCATTGCTGGTTAACGAGAATATAAAACTCACGGGTCAGAATGTATATTTATATTTAATTAAGTTAGCACAACAGAAAGACGCTAACCTCACTTTGACACGAAAATGCTTTTACTATTGCCATAAAAACTATCCGGTTAATTAAGCTCGCATGTTATAAAACATGATGAACTCATAAAGGCCATCTTTTTCAGCGAACAATTTTTTGAAACAAACAACATATTTGCTATCAGAGGCAAAAACCCCTTCCTATTTCATTACGTGCGTGAAGAGAAAAAACTCAATCTTGTCAAATATGCGCAATATTACAACAAACTAAAATTTCACGATCAAACCGTTTCCATGAAGAACCATTTCCTTGAATAATGAAGCACAAAATAGACGACAAGCTTTCTTTCAAATAATTCTTGCCTGTCACATTTCCAATTATTTTTTTACTGAAAACTGTGCAGAGTTGATCACAGATCCACTTAAGGTGTTCCAGTCTTTGTTGAACCCATAAGTTACTAGAAGATTTTCCATTTGGTTTCAGTGTTCTACATAACAGCACACTTGGTAAAGTATTAGAAATAAAGCTCACTTTCGGCTCGACGGGCGACAGATTGTTGTCGAAGTCCATTACTCGTCGCTTTTAAGATTCCACCGCCTGTCTTGTTCAGTATCCAATCGACTTGCCATTCTTGAGCTTCATAAGGGCATATTTTGTTCAAAGATCCACTAAAACGCCATTCGCGTTACATGACTTTCGACGCCATTGTCGTTTAAGTTAATCGTTCTACTGTGTCCACCAGAGAAATCTACGCATTTCTCACTACCCTCTCGATCCTAAGAAAATACGCGCAGAAGGCTCTATGCACAAAGACACCACTTAGCAGGGGAGTGACAGGCAAGACTTTTACCGACACGGAAAAAAAAAGAAAACGAACAAATCCCACCCACTTTCCGAATGGGATTGCCATACTGGCAACCCAGTAACAAGAACGGCACGACATTTTATAACTCGTGCGCTTAGCTGCGCATGAGTAAAAATAGAAAGCTACGGGCAAAGGTTGACTCAAGGTTATAGTGCATAGGGAGGCTCGTTGGCATGATAAAAATAGCCTTCACAACGCGGGCGCGATCTAAAAATAAATTTCAAGTAATCATCATGGGGAACAGGGATTCGTTTGCTGGAAGTTATTCTTTCATGGCTAGAAAGTTCCGAGAGCTGTATAAGATCATGAGGCCACAGTCAATAAAAACACAGCACTGATTGGATATGAGTTACTTGGCTCCAACTGACTTCTGCGCCACATCGCAAATTGTGCGGCAAATAACATTTTCTTGCAGGAAATTGTTGAGAGTGGAGATATGTTTTGTTGATAGCGAAAATTACTTGGTAGCGTTACTATATACAAGGCCAATCTTGGCGTTGATAAAAGCCCTCCTTCAATATTACAACGTTATAATGACTTCTGTTTGTAATAGAAACGGAGGGAAGATACTGATTTACCACAAACGCGTACTCTGTGTTGCGTTTTATTTATCTATGTTAGCTTTAGGTTCGGATCAAGAGGTTTGGTATAATTTCTGATGCATCTAAGAGAACATCCAGTTTCCAAAAAACACTCGGTCGTACGAGTTGACTTTTTTCATATTCAGTATTTTCCAGTAAACGTTTACCATTTTGTAGAAACTTTTTAGAAATTAGTTTTCTTAGAATAATCACCCAGCTTCAAGTAATGTAGGCCATATTTTAGTCAATGCACCGAATATACCAATAAAAAGTTATAAGATAAAAGCTAGCGATAAAATTTTCCGACGTTTCGATCTCGCTGAGATCATTTTCAAGTTTGAAAAAAAAGTGAATAAAACTTTGCCTATAAGAAGTAAAATCACACGTGAGAATATTAAAAGCGATAAAAATGTGGAAACATGTACTAAGCGTTACAAAAGGTAAGTGATAAAAATTTAAAAAAAGGCTAGATAACAATAGGACAAAAGCTTTACAAAAGAACATATGAAATACTCCGAGCTATAAAAATAACTTTGCACGGATGGAGTCAGACTGCGTGTTCAAAGTTGGCTTTATGAGATGCTTTTTATAAAAGAACTAAAGCCAACTTTGAACACGCAGTCTGACTCCATCCGTGCAAAGTTATTTTTATTTTTATAGCTCGGAGTATTTCATATATTCTTTTGTAAAGCTTTTGTCCTATTGTTATCTAGCTTTTTTTTAAATTTTTAACACTTACCTTTTGTAACGCTTAGTACATGTTTCCACATTTTTATCGCTTTTAATATTCTCACGTGTGATTTTACTTCTTATAGGCAAAGTTTTATTCACTTTTTTTCAAACTTGAAAATGATCTCAGCGAGATCGAAACGTCGAAAAATTTTATCGCTAGTTTTTATCTTAAAATGTATTTCGAAGAAACTACTTAAAAAGTTATAAGTAAAAAATTAACAAAACCTGGCTTTGTAGCACTTGCTAATGCTTCGTAAAAAAGAATATGTTTAAGTTTCATTGATTAACTGAAATCCAGAAACGTTTTATATGCAAGCCTGAGTTACAGAGTTAACACATTTGCCCATTCAATAGAGGATGAATATCAAAAGTACTTCGAAGTTCAAAAGCCCATGTCCAGCACACAGCTCCTACAAGGAAACGGAAAAGAGCCTTTGATGTAAGACCCAAAGCTCTGATGTTAGAGAAAGACTAATTTCAAGCTGAATGAACGGAATTTTCAGCCTCATCTTTCTCTACTGATGTAATACTTCAACTTAATCCTTTCCTCGTAAGAGTGACTTTTAGATTTTACTATGTCAAAAGCTAGACGATTTTACTCTTCAATCGGAGCTGCTTCGTATATGTAATGGGACTACATGCTGTGCAATTTGGAAATAACTGGATAATAAATATTCTGAGGACTGCCATTTGCCAATTGGCAGTCAGATAATTATTTTTAATCTAATTATTTCCAAATTGGACAAGCATGTAGTCCTGTTACCTATTAATTATATAGCCTCCAAAACGGTTTGTTCTCAGTGTTAAAGGCGAGTCGTTTAAAAACCACAAATCTGCTTAAGGACGGTGCCTACTATGGTTATTACCACACGTTCTGCGCATCTCGAGAAACTCGGGTTTCCTATCGGTCATGCTTACTAATACATGGTAGTAGTCACCGTCCTTAAATTCCATAAAAGCTGCAACCTAATTGGCCAATACTCGGTTCTTTTATTTCGTGACATTTGATTGGGTGATGAAAAGCACGCAGATTTTTCTCAAATTGGACAGCTTGTTCAAGGCTGAAGTAAACGTTCCAGCAAAAACTATCCAATTTATTTAAATTTGGTTCGTCTCGGTCCATAAACACGCAAAAAAAGATCAATTGTCTAAAATTGACAAAAAATAGATCTGTTGGCAATATTGCATTTTGATGCAGCTACATAATTAAAGGATGAATGGGTCAACGACATCTACGTCCACTACTAAGAGTGATACTAGTAGACTTTACTCGGTCTAACGGGAGACTGTTTTACTCGTCAATTGAGGCTTCTGCAGGGGTGAAAAAGTTAACAACATCTAGGTCCACTCAAAAACTATGTCCCCTTTAACCCTTCCCTTCCTAAGAGTGATACTTATAGATTTTACTCTGTCTAACACCAAACGGCTGTACTCATCAATGGGGGATGCTCCAGGGGTGAAAAGGTTAACAACAACATCTAGGTCCACGCAAAAACTGTGTCCTCTACAACCCTTCGCCTGCTAGGAGTTATACTCAGCTTTTACTCTGCCTAACGCCAGACTCATCATTGGGGCGCACTTCAGGGTTGAAAGGGTTAATAACATCTACTAAAAACTGTCGCTTTTCAAAATTAAATGTATTCATCACAGTACGAGTGTATTCATTTTACGTTTTTAATTTCAGACGATGCCGCAAAGATGCCGCCAAAAGGACATGTAAAGTAGCATGGTTGGTGCAACTTTGCTCCAACTCCATGACTCTGTGTACAGTGTAATGTGGTGTAGGTTTGTTGGGTCATACGTACACTGTATACTGCTGAAGGTTTACACTGGGATACAGTGTACATGTGCAACTGTACTTCAGCCCTTCCCCAAGTCATGCACGGCTCAGCAATTTCCAGCAGAAGAAAAGCAAGCAATATGTACATGTACCTGTTCTGTGTGCTAGTCCTCTGACTGCTTAAATGCATCACTGACTAAAGTTCCCTGAAAACTGATAACATCAAGCAAATTCTGAGACAATGTTTCTAAACAGTTTGTGATCAATGTGTCTTAAGCTGTTGACAAACGGTTCAATCAACATCATGCTCAAAAAATGTTGCACTACGCTGCAGCCTGTTGCGACAATGTTGCGACAACGCCTGTTATGACAATGTTGCGACTTGTTGAAAGGCTATAAACACATTCAACTTTTGTCGAACAAGAATTACGAATTCTTCCCATTTATGGTGGCAAATTTGGAAACGCCGGATGATAACAGGTTAACGTCATTGTGTGCTGCGAGCCTAGTTGGCCTTCGTTCCATTCAAGTAAAGATGATTCTTTACCCTCACATATTGCGGCCACCATATTGAACCATCCAAATCACATGAATGCGAGATTTGAAAACGATTGGTTTGCGCCATTCAACAAGCGGTGACTTGTTGAACAGAATAGAACTTGTCTCTATTAAAATGCATATCTTTCAAATAATCACCTAATAAGTATGTAGTTATGCAAAAAAAAAAAAAAAAAAAAAAAAATTCACCACCGGCTCGGCGAATATCAGTGAATAAAAACGTTGACGTCGTGTCGGTTTGACTCACCGATGTTCACCTCACCTTGAGTGAACAATTGTTAAATATACAGTGTATGAATATTCATAGAGAATATTACTTGGGTTTTAATTGGCTCAGCTGAAATCTGTATAACTCCACAATCCTACACAAGTTAATTGGGAACACATAATTTCCATTCAATTACCTTTTAAGAAGTATGTTGCATTATTTTAAGCAATAGAGGGCTTTTTCCGTGAAGGGGAGTAATGGGGGAATTTGAGACAATTATGCAAACCCGAGACCCAGTCGAGGGTTTCGTAACTGTCGAGAATTCTCCCAACTCCCCGAATGTTTAGATAAGGCTATGTAAACACGGGAAAAAATCTCTTATTATTGCTTTTACAAAATATTATTTTCTCAAAAATAATTCGACAAATGAAGGAAAATCCTAGTTTTTCTTTTTTTAACTTCTTGATTGAAAGGCATTTTCTTGATAAACGCTCATATTTCCTATCAGCCAATAAAAATCTGCAACAACACATAACCAATCAAAATTTGTGTGATGTCAAGGCAGTGTGTTCATCCATGTACTCCTATCTAAACACAGCTATTGACCAATGAGAGTGCACGTACTATCTTAATTATTTTAAATGTATAATCGAAATGGGCTATTTACCCTCTCCTCCCGACTCAATTGATATCTACTGGCCTAACAATCACCTTATTGAGTGCCATCAGCTGAGTTGAGGTCAACAATAACTTGAGGGGAGGGGGAGGGGGGAGGGGCGGTTAAAAATTATGAGCTGTTCAGAAAAAAAGACCTGTGTACATGAGTGTGTAGGATGTAATCTTGGACAGATTAAAATGGAACACAAATGTCCCCTTCCTCCTAAATCAAGGATGAAGCCACGTGAAGGCCATAATACGCCATGTTCACATCATTAATATATTTTTTTTGGGTGGGGGGGGGGGGGGGAGGGGGGAGGGGGGGGGGGTTAAAATTTTTACTTAATCAGTCCAAGATTGTAGCATTTTACTAAACCTAATGTCTTGACTAATTTGATAACTCTTTACTAACAAAAGAACAACACTAATCACCCAAAATAGAAAATAAAGTACTACTGTAGACATCTTATGCCACTGGATAAGAGTGCAACAAAAGGTTACACATACTAAAGTACATTAATTACCTAACCTTCCATTTTTGAAAAATAAATACTAACAAAACAGCAAATAATGGACTTGAAGTTTGTCCTAAAAAAAGTTGAACAACCACAAACAGTTTCAATGTAATGGAGGAAAAAAAGGCACATTAGGTTGCTTTGGACCATACATTGTAAAGTACCGGGCAAAAGTAACTTGACAGTCTCTTTCGAGTCTCGAATCTTGACTGTAGCCTCAATCTTTGATTCTCACGAGTATAGAGGATCGAGAATGGAGGAACAACAATCAAGATTCGAGTCGAGAATGAAGTCAAACGAATCGAGAAACTGTCTCTTTTAGATACAGTGGCTGAGAAATTCACGGTGTTTGAATGGGAAATGGGCTAAATAACCCATTTCAATGGGATGCCATTGAAGCCACCTAAATTGTTTAGGTACAAACTGTACTGTATCTATAAGAGACAATAATTTTTGCGTATTATTGTCCTGATCAGCGCAAGGATAACGCTTCCCTTTCAGCTAAATGTACATGCATAACCCACACTGCAATAATTACACATTGTATTTTGTAAACATCTTATCTCTACATTGTGGTTTCTGTGCTGTATGCTAGTACATGTAACATATAAGTCACAGTAGACGAGATG
>NW_027179709.1:65000-80000 GCF_036669935.1 Montipora foliosa | reverse complement strand
CCGCAACAAAGGAACACAAGCATACTTCCGTATAAATAACACGCTCAACGCACACGGCGGAAAGGAACATAGTGAACAAACTTCGCATTATTATGTATGTAGCAACCTACATCATCAAAAAGTGACGGTTAAGCGATCTGCGTCAATTTAAGAAGCTAAAAGATAAAAGAGAAGCACTGGTAACTAGCTTATAGTAGAAATTACAATCATAGCTTAATATTATTAAATGGCAGTTAGTAGAGGAACAGTTTCACATTACCAACGTTTACACTGAATGTTGGATTTAAGTTCTGAATCAATAATGTTCTTTTAAATTTTACATTGAAGGCCAGACCTTCCATTCGCCAAAATCTCAAAATTGTCCCATTTGATGTTGTCACCGGTGGAAATGACGTGATCTGCAACAGTGGAGCTCCTTTGACCAGCTGTCGGGAGAGCCTTGTAAGGGACGGACCATTAGAAAAGTTATGGGGGCGGGCGAAGTACAAAAAAAAAAATTCATGCAAGGGCAAATTAAGTGAAAAACAATTCATGCATGCAGAGTAGACCAGGAAAAAAATTCCTGCATTGGCCTTCCCCACATTTTGCACAAATCTTAAGAAGGCAGGCAGGAAAGCATTCTGTGTGCAAAACATCGGCCCTTTGAATAAACTTGCTGCTGAATTTTGGCCTTGTAAATAATCATACCTGATACAAAAAAATATTTCTGAGGCTTGTAAGCTTATAATAAATTTTAATAGCTGGCAATTTCAGATATGATTATTAAATAACTTTAAATAAATTTAATTATACTTTTCTATGTATTGTAAAAACTCAACATCTTATAAGGTTATCATTCCCTTACTTTGTGTGATATATCTAATATCTGGAACAAAACATTTCTTTTAAATACCATAGATAACAATAATGAGAGTACTCCCCACAAATCGAAGGAAACACCCAGAATACATATTATTTCTTGGTACTTCTAACAAGCAACAGATAAGTAAAAATAAAAATAATAAAAAAAATCTATTTTCTTAGATTTTGTTTTTACAGTCGTTGCTGGTCCTTTTAGAGAAATGAAACTAACTCAAAGATACATGTTCTTTTCAGATAAGCAGCCTAAAGACGTTTAACATTTGGTCAAATTTATCTATTTTTACCATAGATTTTTAGACAATTTCCATTCTGGTTCTTGATAATAACAATATCATCAAGTGTTAAAAAGGGTTGACAGCCCTACACGACTCCCTTGTTCGTAGTCTGGTTTCTGTTGCCTTTGTCATAATTTTGCTCTCTTGATCAGTACACATGTGAATGGACGCCTCTTTTAGGCGGTTCCTATATGATTCATTTAGCAATGGTTTTTGCCCTATGAGGCTTTACATTGGAATGTCTATACTGTTGTGTGATACGTTTTCTTCCAAGAAAATAGTTGGTCTCGAAAGTAATGTTTTTAGTTTCTTGGTGTTGATTTTCTCAGCAGTAATGTGAATGTGACCTTATGGCGTCTCGCTTTTGCGCCAATTTAATTCTAGGCTCGACTGATATATTCATTGGCGGTAGAAGCGAGTGATCTTCTGTTCTTAAATGTTTGACCAGGGTCCGGGTTCATTTTGTTTTAGAACGCCTGTTACATTGTGCCCTGGTGAAAAAGTGTTGACGGACCTGCGCGACTCCTGCCGTTCGCAAACGATTCTAAAATCTGTGCCTTCAAACTTTAGCTCTGACTAAAATGTCTTTTAACGACTTTCCTTTGCGATATGATAGTATGGGTGGCTCCTTAAATACTTCTCTAAGGTGCGGTTGGTTTTGAATAAGGTGCCATTTCCCCATTAATATATTCTTGAGGTTAGGTAAGGCCGTGTGGTATTGTGTAACAAAAGGCAATATTTTCTTTTTTGTGATGTTGTCTGTGTTTTCAAGTGACCTCTCTCTATCCGTGAAGTTAACTTCAGATAGCAATTTTTTTGAAAATTTATTTGGGTATCCCCTATTCTTTAGACGTGTTTTGAAACTCTGCATGTTATTATTAAACGTCACCACTGACGAATTTGTTCTTGGGAGGCGCAAGGCTTCTCCTTTTATGAATCCTTTCTTAACGCCTGGTGGATGGCACGAATAAAAATTCGTGTATTGAAAGGTCTCTGTCCGTTTGTAATGTGTTTGCACATCAAGGGTGGATTCTCTATTGAATCTCTCGCCTTTGTACACTTTTGTGCCCAAGAATGTAATTTCTGAGTCTGATATTTCAGTCGTAAATTTGATTGTATCGTGATAGTTGTTTGCCCTTTGCACAAAATTTTCTACATTGTCTTCGGTTGTGCCACACACAGAAGACATCGTCAATGTATCTCTTCCAAACTAGCGGTTTAATTTTGCTCTTGCTGATAAAGCCTTTTTCTATTTTTGCCATGAAAACATTAGCAAAAGCCACGGCCATTTTGGTTCCCAGTGCCGTTCCGTGGGTTTGCAAATAATGTCGCCCATTGAATTGGAACGAATTCTCTTTAAGTATCAGGCAAAGCATTTGCCTCAAGGACTTAGTAGGGATTGGTAAATGGTTTTAAAAAAAGTCTTCGTACGCTTTGCATACAGTAGTGATCCCTTCCTCTTGAGGTATATTTGTGTATAAGCTAGTTACGGCCATTGAGGCAAGGATGCGTTCTTTGGCAGTTTCGTTTTCTCGATGAGGGTTATAAAGTCTGTTGAATCTTTCAGATAAGATTCTTGTTGTTGCGCTATCGGCTGTATGAGGCGGCCAACGAACCTTGAAAGTCTTTCTGTAGGGCCGTCACACCCAGATATTATAGGTCTACCTATTAGTGTAGGCTTGTGAGTCTTTGTATAGAATTCTGGAATTCTCGGGGGGTTTGGTGTTTGGGAGAGCCATTTCGCTGTCATTTCGTCAATGTGGCTTTCTGTGAGCATACTCGTTATTATTATTTTTATTTTCTCAGCTGTTTCGTAAGCCATCGGTTTATTGGTTACGTGAACAACTGAATGATTTAATATGTTTTTAGTTTAGTGTTACTTCAAGGAAAAAAAAATATTCCTGCACAACATCTTGACAAACAAAAAAAAAATATATCATTCACGGGAAACATAAAGAAAAAAAAACCCTGCGGCTCGAAAATTCCCACCCCCCCCCCCCCCCCCTTGATTATAATTGGATTATAATTATTTTAAACAACCTCAAGGGGGTTGTTTGAAGTAATTACAGTGCGTAATTGAACTGAATGGCGAGCACGTGGTGGTATGAACAGACGAAACTTCTAATCGCTTTAAGGAGCGAAGGTTTGCATTTGTCTTCTTCTATTCTCGGAAGCTATCCTTGGTTCTCTTTTCGCCTCAAGCACATGATGGTGATGATAATCGAGGCAGTTACACGATACGGCGCCATTTTGTCTCACACTGCGAGGTTACCGTGCCTATGCCTATTGTATTTGAATTTTCGCAGATGTGAACAGAACCATAATTGAATAAAATTAAATGGAGTATAATAGCCTGAATTATACTTCAGTTGATCATAATCAACGTTGAGTGTGAACACGGCTTAAATAAGGTAATAACATGACAACATTCTTCTTTGATACAGTGCTTACAGGTTCAGAAGGTCTTTGTGAAAATTTCTTTCATACCTCATTGAGATTGTAGGAGATTATGCCATTTGGGTAACCATTCCGGAGTAACGTTTTCAGAAAGAGATGCCTGTAGTAAGGTAGTTCTGACTAGTTCGATGCAGTCGTTGTTGATGCAAAAGAGTTGGAAGTCGTTAGCACCGCCAAGTTACTGAGGCTTACTATGAGCTCCCAATTAACTTGGAAAGCGTACAAAGAGGAAATAGTCAAGAGAATCTACTTCTCAGTGCTTGCCTGGCCAAATTTAAAGTTATGGAGAGGCTATTGCGGGGGCTCTAAGTTTTTATGGCGAGGAAATATTTCGCACTGTTTTAAAATCATTAATTAGAAAAGACAGCAAGCTAAATAAGCTGCAGCCTGACACTGATCAACTTTCTCACTCCGGCAGAGTGAACAATAATTGGAGTCCTGATAAGGAAAACGAGTGTCTTGAATAATCAGAGGAGCCTGGTAACGAACAATTGGACCTGAGGAGGAAAACGAGTTTCATGAACTGTTTGAGGATGAAGATGACGAGGAGGTTTCTGATCGGAGAAAAGATTAAAAAAAGGACGAATATCATGAAGAGCCAGAGGATCGAGGTAATCATCCAAGAATTCGCCATTTTCGCAAATCCCATAACACAGTTCATTTTGTCGGGTTATTTTCATTAAAACAGTGGATATCCAGTTCACTGAAGCATGATACAGTCCCGAGAGTAATAATTAAATTGCATTGTTTTAATGTAAAGAACCTCTTAAACGTATTTCATTATGGGATGGGGAAATAGTCTGTTGGTCGCTTTCAAAAATACCATAATACTCTTTGATTGCTGAACCAAATTTTGCATAAGCATTATTTTTACTCTCTCTTGGAACCATTTTAAGTCTCAAGAGAAACTGTAAACAAATTTTGGAGGGCAGACAAAGAGTATTATAGTATTTTGAAAGTGGCCTATTGGATATTGAAGTGGAGCCTGATAAGGAAAACGATATTTATGAAGAGTCAGACGACCGAGACGGCGAGGAATCGAATATTGGTTGGAGACCTGATCAGGAAAACGATATTTATGAAGAGTCAGACGACCGAGATGACGGAGAATCGAATACTGGTTGGAGACGTGATGGGGAAAACGATATTTATGAAGAGTGAGACGACTGAGATGGCGAGGAATCGAATACTGGTCGGAGACCTGATGAGGAAAACGATATTTATGAAGAGTCAAACGACCGAAATGACAGGGAATCGAACACTGGTTGGAGACCTGATAAGGAAAGCGATATTTATGAAGAGTCAGACGACCGAGGAGGCGAGGAATCAAATACTGGTCGGAGACCTGATGAGGAAAACGATATTTATGAAGAATCAGACGACCGTAATGACAGGGAATCGAACACTGGTTGGAGACCTGATAAGGAAAGCGATATTTATGAAGAGTCAGACGACCGAGATGGCGAGGAATCAAATACTGGTCAGAGACCTGGCAAGGAAAACGATATTTATGAAGAGTGGAGTGAGAAACGGGGAAGAGAAATGATTGGGAAATACGTCTGCGTTTGCAGGCTAACGACCGAGATGACAGGGAATCGAATACTAGTTGAAGACCTGATGAGGAAAACGAATTCCACGAGGAGTTAAAGAAGCCCAACTGTAAACAAGGAAAGTTTTTACATTTCCATAGCTTCGTTATAGTAACACCATTAAAATAAATTTGAAACTCACGAGGAAACTTTTTAATGCGAAGTTGTGTTCTTTACAGTTATCTACAGACTACTTTCATTCTTTTGTATTTATGTTAATTAGACCTCTTGCCCTCATTTTGAAACAAATATTTTCTTGGAAATTTGCTCGTTGTAGCGAGGCTAGGAAAGCTTATTAGCATTAACATAGAAGAATATTTTATTTGGCCGCCATTATGAAAAAAATCTATACATGATGATGTGATTTCACTGTAAGTTACAACTCCAAAATCTAAATTACAAAGCAGTTTCAAGAGGCCATTTCCGAGTTCATGTCTGCCTCCTCTTCAGAGAGAGTCTAACTTCACATCTGAATGAAAACTAATTAAGGACTGTGCCTGCTAATTCAAAGGTATTTTTGCGCGGTTTTCTGAATATGCGGGAAATGCAGATCTCAACAAGTGTTATTGAAATCCAAAAAGAAAATTGGGGGTAACCACGCATTTTTCAAAGATAATTAATCAACAATATTTAAAAATATCTTCAAAAGACAAAGCAATGTATGGCATTCTTTTCCAAAGTGAAGCTTAATTATCTCTGAAAAATGCGTGGTTACCCCCAATTTTCTTTTTGGATACCAAGAGCACTTGCAAAATTCTGCTTTCTCCGCATGGTTTTGAACCGCGCAAAAATATCCCTGTATTAATAAGCACCACCCATAGGAAATCCGAGCATCTCGAGATGCGCAGAACGTATGCACAATAACAATAGTAGGTACCGTTGTTAAATTATTTTTCATTCTTATGTAAAGTAGAACTTTATTACCATCACAAAAACTTCGCAGTTAGACTCGCTTTGAAGAGGAGGCAAACATGAACTCGGAAATGACCTATTCAGCATGCACATGCGCCGGAATGCTGAATGATCTTTTAAAAATTGACCACTGTAGAGAAAAGCTGACATTTCAACATTGCTCCGTTTTCAGATACCACACAAACTGAAGTACGACAAAAACGAACTTGTTTTCACTACTAGTCTCTTTTGTGGGCGAGGAATAAAGAAAACAGTCGTCCTAGAAAATTTGAAAATTCTTTGTCGTCAACTCTTTTCCTTCCAACCATGGGGTAAATGGCACCAAACAGACAAAAAAGCAATTAGAATTGGTTGGGTGGTCATCGTTTAGGCCTCTCTCGGAGTTAAAGGTGAAATAAAATCGGAATTTCTTTTTTATTCCCAAGTATGTGTCCCTCGATTGACCAAAAGAATTTCTGTTGACTAAAAATTGGCCTACTTACATTGCAGGGTCTACAACTTGCATGTGATACAAGTAATTCTGTCACTATTGATGTGCTGATAGGAACAGATTATTACCGGTCTTTCGTCACTGGGAATATCATTAAGGGAGATCCCTATGGACCAGTAGCCCTTGCAACCAATTTGGTTGGGTTTTATCAGGACCAACTGTGAGCTCAAAGTTGACAAGGTCATGCACAGTGAATTGGAGTTCAAAGCATGTGTTAAAGATAGAGTCCACAGAGATAAGTGATATAAACGATGATCTGCAGAAATTTTGGGACTTAGAAACTTTGGGCATTAAGGGACATGAAATTTCAGTCTATGACAAGTTTTCAAATGACATCACATTTACTGGAAAGAGATACCAGGTCAAGTTACCTTTCAAGGACAATCAACTCATATTACCAGACAATTATACGGTGGCATTGCGTAGCCTGACAACAACAATTAAGTAACCTCAAGAACCAACCAGAAATTCAGAGAGAAAATGCACAGTGGTGTGGTTGAAATGGTACCACATCATCAAATACCACCGTCTGGAAATGTTCACTATCTTCTACACAGGAGAGTTGCGAGACGTGACAGAGATACAACTAAAGGGGGGAGTTGTATATGATGCCTCATCTAAAGTGTTTGAGCCTAGTTTAAATGACTGTCTCTTCATTGGACCTTCCTCTTAATCCCTTGTTATTTGAAATTTTGCTGAGGTTCAGAGTACATGAAGACATTGAGAAGGCGTTTTTGAACATTGAGATTGACCCTGAACACAGGGACTTTGTGAGATTTTTATGGGTCAAAGATCCAAACAAGGAAAGTCCGGAGGTCATGGCACTATGTTTTGCACATGTGGTGTTTGGTGTAAACTTAAGTCCTTTCATTCTAAATGACAATAATCAGACACCATTTGAACACATGTTTGCCAGTTTACAATGCACTTGCAAGAGAGCTGTTGCAGACTTTATATGTTGATGACTATGTCTCTGGAAATGGTGACATGGATAGTGCGTTCAAATAGTCTAAGGAGATAAAGCTCTGTCTTAAAGTGCACCTAACCCCAAAATATTTTTTCGCTAAAATGAATCTTTGCACCTGTTCGAAACGCATTGCGGCCATTTCTTCCTTTTTCTAACAAATCCTGGCATTTTATAGGCTTCGAAAGTTGCGAAAATACAAGCATCTTTTGTTCACGACCGAGTCAGAAGGGGAGTGGGTCTATTCCTGATTTGACGTCACAATCTACTTCGCATGCATTTTTACAAAGAGTTTTTGCAATGTAAATCAGTTTGTGACGTCAAATCAGGATTAAACCCACTCCCTTTCTGACTCGGTCGTGAACAAAAGATGCTTGTATTTTAGCAACTTTCGAAGCCTATAAAATGGCAGGATTTGTTAGAAAAAGGGAAAAATGGCCGCAATGCGTTTCGAACAGGTGCAAAGATTCATTTTAGCGAAAAAAAAAATTTGGGGTTAGGTGCATTTTAAGTCAGGCGGCTTCAATATGAGAAAGTGGAGTAGCAATTCAGAAAGTGTGCTGAGATTACTGGAAAAAACATGAAGCTTTCAGTGAGGTTTTTGAAAAGAGCAATAGAGCTAGAGTTGAAGATGAAGACGAAAGCTTCTTTATATCAGTTTCAACGCAAAGCGCAGGAAACGAGCAAAAGGTTTTGGGAATGCTTTGGAACCCCACCCCATTCTCGTCACCAGAGCCTTGGATCGACCCAAGGCTCTGGAAAACTCTATGTAGGAGAACACCGTTAGATTCTTAGCCACAAATTGGCTATTTGAACCTTACGGCGCCTGCTCACTCCTCGTGCTAACATGAATGCACCAATTAGAGACGCTTTTGATTGTTCTTCACGAAAATCATTGAGAGGACACTTTGTTTCAGGGTTCCCTAGAGACTTTCCCTCCCTCAGTCAAGAGAAGAGCTCTGGGGTCGAGATTGAACCCAGCCCAAGATGAACTGATTTACGATTTGAACAAGACATTAGTAGATGCAGATGCCCAACTAGCATCAAGAAGATTGTCTCAGTACAGCTACAAGATTTTTTGACCCCTTGGGATAGGTAGCTTTAGTCATTCTTCCATTCGAGATGATGTGTCAGAAACTTTGCAAGGCTGGAAAAGACTGGGACGAGTTGGTTGATGCTGAACTCAATCACCGACGCCTGGCGACTCTATCGGATTTGAGACAGGCTGGAAGAGTGAGCTTTAAGAGATGTTATGCTGAGGGATTGAATGGAGACAAGGTCAAGTCAGTCTAACTACACTGTTTTGCATCGGAAAGGCTTATGGAGCTGTGATCTACATTAGAGTAGAATATGAGGCAAGAGTGGAATGTCAGATAGTATCTTCGAAGACAAGAGTTGCACCATTAGCTAAACAAACTATCCCTCCTCTGGACTTGATGTCCAACTTAACTGCGTCCAGATTGTTGAAGAGTGTGTCTCAAGCATTAGACGATGTAAGAATTGGCGATTTGTTTAACTGGACAGATTCTATGATTTCACTGTGGTGAATCACAAACACTGGCAAGAAGTACAAGCCGTTTGTCGAGAATCGAGAAGGAATTCACCCCCTGAGCAGTGGAGGTACTTTTCCAAAGCAGACAATCCAGCTGACATAGCGTCCAGAGGAATCAAGTCTACTGAATTGAGAGAAAGCAGCTTGTGGTTACATCGACCCGACTTCCTGTCTAAGAGTTGTGAGCAGTGGCCAGTTCAACCGACAGTTGTACCAGTCAGAGAAGAGTTGAGCGAACTGAAATCCTCGAAACCAGCTGTTTTCAGCTTAGTCACCACGTTCGTTGAAGGGAAGGAAGAAGAACCGAGTCTAGATAACTTACTCAATTCTGAGAATTACAGTTCTTTAAAAAGGCTTATGCTGTTGTTTACTGAGAAGTTGAAGAAGACGAGGTCCAGGGAAGGAACGGAAGAAGATTTTACGAAATTGTACAGACAAGCAGAGATGTTGTGGATTAGGCTCGATCAGCAAGAGATCCTAAAAAGCGACAAGTATCTACAGATGAAGTCATCATTAGGCCTTTATCAAGACGAAGGGATACTACGATGTCAAGGAAGAATTGGCATGTCTTCCCTACTGTACGATACACGATTTCCGATGCTGTTGCCGTGAAGTCATTAATTCACTAAGATGGGGATTCTTAATGCGGTGCCCACTATTGTTATTGCGCATATGTTCTGCGCATCTCAAGACACTCGGATTTCCTATCAGCAGTGCTTATTAATACAGGAATAATTTTGCGCGGTTCAAAACTATTCGGAGAAAGCAGAACTTAGCATATGCTCTTGGTATTCAAAAAGAAAATTGGGTGTAACCATGCATTTTTCAGAGATCATTAAACTTCAATTTGCAAAAGAGCGCCAAAGCTTTTTACAAATATTGTCGGTTAATTATCATCGAAAAAAGCCTGGTTACCCCCAATTTTCTTTTTGGATTTTAATATCACTTGTTAAGATCTGCTTTTCCCGCATATTCGGTAAACCGCGCAAAAATACATGTACCTTTGAATAAGTAGGCACCGTCCTTAAGTGTCATGATCAAGTGATGCACAATGGAGTGGCAGAGACCTTGGTTCAAGTTAAGTCAAGGTATTGGATTGAGAACGGCAGACAAACGGCTAGGAGCGTAATCAACAAGTGTGTATTGTGCAAGAAACTTGAAGGTCGTCCATATGGAACGCCAACTACCTCTCAGCTTCCCAGGTTGAGATTGTCCCACGAATTTGCATTTACAAGTAAAGGAGTTGACATCGCGGGCCCCGTTTATGTTAAGGACGTTTATGACAAGAGGATGATATGAACAAGGCATACATCGTGTTAAGGCCCGTTTAAACGGTTTCAACATTTGACCAACATTCGTTCAACAAAAGTTGAACGGATGTTGGGCAAATGTTGGACGCAAAAACAAAGTTGTGCGGAAGCCGTCCAAATGGTTCCAACATTGTGCCAACCAAAGAACCAACACTTTCGTGAAATTTGATTGTGAGGAACTAGGGTCTAGAAACCAGTCTTTCTCGTCCAGATAAACTACGCCATGTTGACTTTTGCGGTCTGATGTGAGCATGCGTTTGTTCTACAATTGTTGAACAGACTGTTCAAAGGGCTTCAACACCATTCAACATTTTCGGGAACAAAGGAAAAGTTGAATCGATGTTGAATGAAAGTTTAAACCGATTTAAACTTGATTCAACACACTTTCAACAAGCTTTCAACATTTTTTACGCTTTCAACAATGTTGGACGACGTGTTCAAACACACCGAACATTTGGTTCAACAAATTGTTGAAAACATGTTGAAGCAAATGTTGAAACCGTTTAAACGGGCCTTTATACACATGTGCCAGTTCATCTCAACTTCGTCCCGAGGCTGACAACCAAAGCTCTCGTGAGAAGTTTTGAAAGGTTTATTGCCAGACGTGGTGTTCCAAATCTTGTAGTGTCAGATAATGGATCCACTTTCAAGAGCGAAGAGCTGAAGGAGTTGCCAGCAGACCACTGCATACAATGGTAACTTATCGTTGCGCTAGCTCAGTAGTAGGCATGATTTTTTGAACGTCTCGTTAGATCAACTAAACGCTGTCTCAAGAAAACCTTAGGAAATGCGAGAGTCAGCTATTAAGAATTGCTCTCTGTTGTTGTGGAAATAGAGTGAATACTCAATTCACGACCTCTCACGTACGTGGATGATGAATTACGAAGTCTTTTGACACCGTCACAATTGATGATTGGCTGTCGCCTGTTGAGTAAGGCAGAGAAAACTCCCTCGGAAGCGCCTCAGACTAGAGGTGAATTGCCAAGACGTCCGAAGTATCTGACAACTGTTCTTTCGCAGTTTTGGAGACGTTGGCAGAAGGAATACTTGACAGAGTTACGTGTCCATCATAATTGCCAACTGAAAAACAGACAACCAACCGTCAATGTAGGAAACGTCGTTTACATTCACAAGAACAGGACGCTGAGACTATTTTGGAATATGGGAGTGGTCAAATCCCTCAGCACAGGACGAGATGGATTTCACCGATGCAGCAGTGGTGAGAACTCGTAGAGGAGCTAGATCGAGTAATCAATGGCACAAGACCCTTGAAGAAGTTGTATCCTGTAGAAGCTGGATTAGGAGTACATGAACGTCAGAACAGGAACATCGATTTTCCAATTACCTTTGGGGGAAACGCTGAACAAGAAAACGTAGCTGAACATTAAGGATTACAAAATAGACAATGATGAAACCTCTCCTTTTTCTGTTTATGTCGTTACGAACTTCAGTCAAGTGTTTAGTTTGAATCCCTCTGTGTTTGAAATAGATTTGACATAAATTAGCATAATTACGTGTGGTGGGAAGAAAGTCACGTGTGAAGAGGGACTTACTCTGAGTTTTGATTGATCGTCGGATCGCTTCGCGCGTGGAGTGTTTAGTTTGAGTATTGAAAATTAGATTCCAACCGTGCTTGAGGCCTGAAACCGTTTGGGTGAAATGATCATACGTATGGAAAATTGTAAAGAGATCATTCACCAGGAAACGAGATAAATACACAAAAATATTCATTACCAAGGGATTCTTTGCCCTGCTATAGTTCAATTGGAGTTTTGGATTTAGATGAAGGGAACGGTTACGAAAAAATTAAGGGTTAGGGTTAGGGTTAGGGTTAATAAACGTCTCATAACAACGGCCAATCTTGCTTCTTGCACGGAGGGTGGGCTATTTCACGCTTTGTGTGAGACACTAAGGCGGTGGGGCATTTGATGGTGTAAACTGGCAACATGGTGGGGGGGGGGGGGGGGACGGTTGATCATATAATTTTGTAAAGGTCAAATGCCCGGGGGCTTGCCCGGGTATGGGAGAGGGAGGATGGGCCATCTTGGAATTGATTGATACATAACAAAACAATCACAGCCTTTAGAGAAAATTAATTACGTAAAGAGAACTTAAAGATGGAATTACAAAGAGTCATTACCAACCCCAAATTTTTCTTTCAAAGCTTCGTGACGATGATCCACCGACCATAAGGGTGGGAGGTACTTTGGGTGCATGGTATCAACAAAGTGTTTTCTCCACATCTTTTCAAATTCCAGTAGTTTTCCTCCTTCACGAACTCTTTTCACCACTTCACGTCCATGTGACACAAAATCACTAATTTATCATAAGATTTTTACAGTAGCTCTGCCATTTTTCCTCATAAAATTAAAATTCTGATCTGTTCTATTTATTTATCTGAGGGAGCCCATTCTCTATAAGCCTGCTGGCTTCTTTTGGGCTTCCTCGCCATGAGATTGTAAACAGTAAGACTTTTTTTTTTCCTTCTCTCTCTTGTACCCCTTATGGCGAATAAATAAATGAAATGAGATGAAATGAATTAGCATTTTCCTTACGGGTTTCCATCGTTGCAGCCTGCACGATGATTTCTTGAGTTAACACGGTTGCATTGAAGTATTTCTGCACAATTATTGACAGTTCCTGGCGTCTGTCCTCTGGTATTTTGTTACTCGCATAATTTAAAGCTCTTGCTGCTGACTTCACTTTCCTTAGAACTGGATCTTCCACAAGTTGACACACAGAGGCATTTCCTTTAAAGAAAACGAAAAATCAAAGTGGCTATGAGTCACTGTACTCGGAAAATTAATTGCTACGAATATCACCGATCTGTGGAATGGGACCCGACTTACTGAGTCACTGCCCCGTCCACTTTCACTTGTAAATAGTTCAAATTCTTGAGAGGTGTTGTGTTCGACGCTACCTTTTAGGCCAGCGAATAAAACTTACACTCGAAGTAACAGCGAGACCATGGTTGCACTTGCAAACCTCTTCACTGGACGAGAACAATTTTATCCATTTTTTCTCGGGATTTATGATTTTGAAAACATATCTTTCCATTGTTCTGTTTCGGTACACCTTGACAGTGAAAGCACAGCGTTGGAAAGGAATTTCATCCAAATGTTTAACTGAAGTGGCAGTCACTCAATAATTCGGACCCATTCCACAAAACGGTGGTTTTTGTAGTACGAAAAGTGAAAATGTTGATCCTCGTTCCCAGGGTCTATCTTCTACCCTTCCCCAAGAGAAGGAGAAGAGACCTTAGAAACTAGGTGGTTCGCACTAATTCATTGGTCATTGACAATATTATTCAACAATAAGAGTGTGGGGCTGTTACAAAGATGAGTGTTGAGTTACTCTTTAATAGTACTGTAGTAGGTTAGGTAGCATATCTGTCACACACAGGAAGTGGACCCATGGTGTACGAAAACTGTGACGGCAAAATGGCACATACCGCAATTATAGCAACAGTTTGTAATTCAAATTCTAATTCTAATTCTGTTTTCACACTACCCACTATTAATAAAAAAAGGAAAGAATTTGTACAAAGCAAATTGATGTCAGTTTTTCAAGAGTCTGCCCTCTTATTTACAATGAATTTTGTCACAACATTGTCAAAGTAGTCTGCGGATCCAATTGGCTATCGCCTCGTGGATCCACAGCTACTTTGACAATGTTAAGACCAAATTCTTGATCAATAACAGGACAGATGCATGAAAAACTGACATCAATTTGTTAATCTTACCCACAAGGCCCATCAAAAATAATTAATAAGGTGATAATAGATGACATTCGGTTATAATTTCTTTTTTCGTCACTATGGTAATTTTTTGCCGCTCTTGAGAATTGCACGTTCATTTTCCGTATACTACCTCCTTTATAGTCTATTAGTTTTCCATTGTACAACTCAAAAAGGCATAATTTTATTTTGTTTGATTCTACTGCTAAAAACTGAAAATGACCCTGAAAATAGTAGATAGTCTCTTAATTGAAAGGAAGTTAAATCGAGAGTATTTACACCTATGATACTCTTTTGGTGGCCTAGTAATTTAGTATGGTCTAGTGACTTGTATCTTTATCGAACAAGCAAAAGTTATGTACCATAAGACGGTTTCTCACCCGGCTCCATGACTTACTTGACTGTCCTCCATTAGTGCCTCACAAAACCCTAATGTTTGCGAAAGCACTAAGCACAAGTCAGGGGACTAACATAAAAAAAAATCAACACGATCTCACAGATGGAACCATAGCAGTGACAGCCAGCTCTCCTCCAATAACTCTGAAATGGCTTTGTTATTTTCCAGTTAAAAATGGACAATGGGCAAAGACTTCGAAGTGTGTGGAACTCCAACATATTTTACACATTTTCTAAATACATGTCGGACCAGTATTCGCCTCATCTGCTTAGTCATCTCACATTTGTGGCAACTACTCTTCCACGGTCTCAAATGTTTTCAAAAGATGTCCTGGCTTTGGAAATTCAAGGGAACAAGGACATTTGTTTATTAACATTATGAAACGCCCAATGATTGAACTGGCACATCTAAATGCACTCAGTTGAGCACACAAGCAGCTTGACCCTAAAATACCTTC
>NW_027179709.1:42500-55000 GCF_036669935.1 Montipora foliosa | reverse complement strand
AGTAAAACTTGCAGAAAATCACTTATATCTTACATGTAAAACTATTCAGTCCCCTATTGAGCATCTACGGGCATCCGTTTACTCTTTGCGTGACTTACGGCTAAATTGTGGACTTGCTTTGAAACTGGAAGATGTGTACTGACAGATAGCCTGCGTAGCAAGCCTTCCTTTTCGACAAAAAGAGATTCGAAACGATTTTCTGCAAACTGGCCGCGCGGAAGTTGGGGCAAGAGACTGAGGGAACGCTTGCAAGAAGACCCCCTATTTTTGAAAAACGTCCACCTTTTTATGGTTGACTTGTCACACGCTGATTGACGTCTTATTAACAGATTAGCCAATAAAAGATAACCATGTTAACACATGTTGGCTTCCGACAAAACAAACCGAGGCACCGAGGAAACACCGAGTGATCAACGCAGATTTTAAAATTTTGTAACGGCAGCTTCTAAGCCGGGTACGACTGGTTATGTTTCTTCTGAGAATTTGTTTAAACCATCGAAAAGAAACTTACGGGCAAATTCTAGCTGATATATGCAGAGCGGTTGGAATAGAAGTTATCGAAAACAACAGCCAATTTTCAGAACTTGTAAGCAATCCGTGCGCTCGGTAAAATACGAAATTTAGAAACATATAAACTCGTACAGAGTTCGATGGGTAGTAAGTAAGGCCGTTAAATGCAAATCTCCAGCAAAGCTGACCATGAAACCATTCAAATAGGTTTAAGTTTAAAACTAACGACGATTTCAGTGCGACTTGCTGGCTATTTTGTTGGTGCAGAGTGGTTGACGAAATGGATCGTACTAAATCTCCTGGAAATTACAGGCAAACCTCCTCGCTAGTTTGATAATCCACAGTACGTTTTTGGTCAAATCGTCACGAAATCGTAGATGAAATAGCAAGTAAAAGTGCTTTAAAAAATCGAATAACTTTACAAAGGAGCCGCTTTCTTCTCAATAATTAAGAGACAGGCTGCGTAGTTGTCTTCATCTTGTCTCAATCCATGATATAGGACTCAAGCTTACATCAGGCAAGGTAACGCAGAGAATTTGACGAATTTCCTTGATCCTGAAACATGTGGATTCTGATAGTTCGCAGGCATTTTACTAATTCATCCTGCGTAAATAACGTATCTTTTGCAAGCAAGCGAAAAGCTCCTTTCACTTCAGTCCAAACTTTTCGTCGACAATAAGCGCTGCCAAAGTTTTGCTAAATAACGATCGAATCTTTTGCTTTTAATAAACTACGGAAACGGCATAGCGGCTTCAGCTGACACGTAAATAATATCTGATAATATTGAATTTCCCTTGATGGATATTGTCCAAGCAGTCCAGATTTTCATTTAAATTACAGGCTGTCATTCCCATAGAATTCACCTCAACCACTTACTTGATCACGTATTATGCTTTGAAATGGAGAAATCACGATGATACTCGAGAAGCCGGTTCTTCGTTTTAAGTTCTTTTATTTCGCACTCCGCACATCATGACAAACATCTGAAAACTTAAGCTTTTTCCGAATCCTGTTGGCAAAACGGCCATTACATCTATACAGTTAAAGAGATGGCGCATTGACAGTTCTTTTTTCCTTTTCAATGTAAAACCCGAGACCCGATTCGCTCAGCTTCGACACACGATTCAAAACCTTCCACATCTTCCACCATTGCCTTGTCACGCTAGAACTTAGGAGAAATATTTTGCTCCAGAATTTGTCACCTGTCAATCATTGTGACTGTGCCGCACCAATCAGAAACCCCCGTTCGTGGGCGAACGGGTCTTTCAAAAATAGGGGGTCTTCTTGCAAGCGTTTCCTCAGTCTCTTGCCCCAACTTTCGCGCAGCCAGTTTGCAGAAAATCGGTTCGAAGCTCTTCTGTCGAACAGGAACGCTTGCTACGCAGGCTAACTGACAGAAAAATGTGTGTACATGTATCACATTTTTAGTGGCTACAACCAAGACATGAACTCTTGCTATAACCAAAGGGTTAACAGACTGAGTTTCTCGTTATCCGAAAGACCCTATCTAGTTTCCGTGCTAATAAATGCCACTTTTTTTTCTGTCGCGCAACATTCAAGCTTATCATGGCGTTGCGACTGTTTAAAGTAGCGGTACGTTTTCCCGGGTTTCTTTCCCGTAATTATCACTCTTAACACATGGTCTTAGTTTTCGTACTACCAAAACTAAGAACGGAGTCGTATTTTTCGTACTACGAAAGCTAAGACCAGGTCTTAGGTCTTAGTTTTCGAAACATGCGAAATTATAAGCCATAACCTAACGTCACGCCCATAAAAATGTATCGTTCAGTAGCGTGATTTTTTGGTTTTTCATGACCTGAATATCGCCCGTTTATCGCTCAGAATATCAGCCAAATGTCAGAGTAGTACAAATGTCCCGCTCCATTGTCGCTCATTTATCGTTCAATTTTTATCGCTCCTGTCAGGCTGATTATCGTCACGCTCTGTATCGCTCATCAGCGAGACTTTTTATGGCCCGAATCTCACCCGCGTCTCGCCCAGAATTTTCGTACGGGTAATATAATAATAGCCTTATCCAATCATGACTATGCTGAAAATCTACTTGGTCTCCTGGTCTGGAAAATTTGAAGCCAATTTTTGGGCACTTGAAGTTATTGCAAGTTGAAAACACCACACTCCACAAAATTAACTAAAACAGCTTAAACAGAAAGCTGGGGATACTTAATTTCTTTGTGTTGCCTTCACCATTTTCCCAGAATTTTTCTACATAAATTTTGTTTCAAAAGAAAAAAAAATTGTATTCCAAAGGTGAGGTGGCTGAGAGAAACAAGAAATCAGGAAAAGGAAATTTATTACTAAAAAGCTATCACTGATTCAGTTTTTACTGGGTTACCTGTAGAAATTATTACTTTTCATGTCTCCAGTGTCACAAATTGTGTTTCCACCCATCAAGGGGCAATGATATCTCTGAAACTCGAGATCAACACAAAGAGTACACGAAAGAATAATGCACAATGTTACTTGGTGGCATCACAAAACAGCAAGCGAAATCCAAGAAAGAATGGGTCTACAAGATCTCCTGACCACTATCACAAGACTAAAATGGCAATGGGCCGGTCTCTTAGGGCGAATAAATGATAATAAGTGGATGTACCGTGCAACAATTTGGACTGCAAGAGGAAGCAGATTAAGACGTAACAGAGAGGGTTTGGGTGTTGACATGACAACACCCAAAACGTAACAGGCAACAACTGCAAATGCTAAGCGTAGCAGTGGCAAACATGGAAACGTCGTGAGCAGGCCTATAAGGACGTTCGTTGTAATAGACGACAAGGGCGGATGATGATGATGATGATGATGATGATGATGAAAGTTCTTGAGTGGATGATCCATAGAAAACAACAAGCTTCCACCTCATAATATATTAAATCAAATTTTCTCTATATAATACATATATCCTATTACAAATATAGATGTTTTGGTGTGTAGTACCGCTGAGTATTTTTACGAGTTGCGCTGTATTTTGACAGGCCCACTAGGGCGAGTCAAAATACAAACAACGAATAGAAATACTAGCAATATTACACACTAAAACATCTAATAAGCTATTTCTTATACAACATTTTTGTACTAATTTTTTAGCAGGTGTATTGTAAACAAGCGAGAACGTGTGACAGATTTCTGAATGCAGGGCAACGTCAGTAAACTAAACTTAGTCAAACCGATTCTTTACTGTACAATAACCAAGTGTACAAATAACTAACTGTACAACATCATGGAATAATTTTGGATGTGCGTTGTTCGTGCGCTTTTTTGTACAATAACTAATACAGTTGAATAATAAAATAAATTATTGCACATGACCATTTAAACATAAAATTTAGGTAAGAGATTGTCTAGATTTATGAGTGAAAGATATATATGAAATACATCATATATTGCACTGCGGGTATGAAATGAAATGAAACCATGTTGTCTCGCAGTGATGAGCGCAAATTTCTATTGCGTCGAGAAGCCTGAAAAATTTTCAGGACTTCAACGGGATTTGAACCCGCGACCTCGCGATACCGGTGCGATGCTCTAACCAACTGACCAAGGAAGCCACTGACGTTGGGAGCTGGTCACTTCTGAGTTCACAACTTCCCGTGATAAGTAATTATGAGTGAAAGATATATATGAAATACATCATATATTGCACTGCGGGTATGAAATGAAATGAAACCATGTTGTCTCGTAGTGATGAGCGCAAATTTCTATTGCGTTGAGAAGCCTGAAAAATTTTCAGGACCTCAACGGTCTGATCTTTGTACTTTCTGCGGAGAAGAAACTGAAAATATAACTCATTTATTCCTGAGGTGTAAATACTCAAAATCCTTTTGGGAAGAATTTTCTCAATGGTTAGCACAAAACACCTCCAATACAGAAAGATTCGTCCCCTCAGAGGCAATACTTCTTGGTATAGTTTCTGAATCAAAAAAGTTATTACTACACCATCTGATATTTCTCGTCAGACATCATATTTACACCTGTAAACTGAAAGAAACACGACCAAGTTTTGAAATGTATAAACAGCTTGTTTACAATACTTTACAAATCGAAAAACAAAATTGCGATAGTTAATAACTCCATGAATGTTTTCAAAAAGAAATGGTCCTGTTTTAAAAACATAAATTTTTAATCAATAAATACAGATTGAGTGATGCGAGGCGTGGGCGAGAACCTGCAGTTGTGTTTGTGATTGCGTTGTTAACTAAGTTGTCAAGTCAAATGTTTTGATCTGCTGTGTATTTCAGTAATAGTAGAATAACAAAAATGGGTGCTGTCACCTTATCTGTCGTAGTGTAATCACTGCATTGTAAGTAGTGTAAAAATTGTTTTGTAAGTAACTTAAGTATCATAGTGGCAAGTACAGTGGTGAAAATATTGTTTTGTAAATAGCGCAAGTATTCTAATGTAAATAATGTAAGTACAGTCGTGTAAGTAGAGGAAGCGATTTGTAAGTAAAAAAAACAAATAAATTAATAAAAAAAATTATAATGCTAGTATTGTAAGTAGTGTAAGTGTTTGTCCTGCTTGCTTGTATGAATACTGTAAGTATGACCAGTGCAATGTATATGTATGTAAGTATAATATTAGTATTGTAAGTAGTGTAAGTGTTCGTCCTGTAAATATTATAAATAAATAAATAAATAAACAATAATTCAATAATTCTCAAAAATTTGTCTTTTTTGTCATTGAGACAAAGAGATCCGGTAGAACCAAAGACGTCTGAAGAAATCATACACAAGCTCAGTTACATCATACAGTGTGCAATGCCAGCTTCCTTTCCAAACACAAGGTTTTGAATAAAGACCAAATCTAAACTTAAAAACTAAGAAATGACTGAACATCATACCTATTCCCCTCTCGACGTACCAGTCCGCCTTTTTGGGATCCAGAGTACAAAGTCTGGATCCATCAGGAGCTGCTAGCATGCAGTTCATGTACAGTGGTGTTTTTCTCGTTGTGCCTTTTTTATAAGGCTGTCGAGGCTTCTCTGCACTACAAGAACTAAATTCACCTTTTTCATCCTCATCGTTTGAGACAATATTCTTTTTTTTCCCCTGAATGCAATGTCCACCACACCCTGACAAAGAGAGCCTGCTCTTTGAGTGAAGCGTGGCTCTGTAAGAAAATTGGTAACCTCATCCATGAAAAGGTATCCTTCCACCTCAGGTGACTCAAACTTGTTGAGATCTACTGTAGCTTCATAACAAACTTCAGAATCACCACACGAAGCTTCTTTTAATGCTAATCTGTCACGAATAAACTTATCATCACTGATATTTCCAAAATTCAAACCCCCCTGCGTGGGATTCTTATTTTTCAAAGATTCTAACTTAAAAGTATTGAGATGTTGTTTGAAAGCTGGTTCTTGGTCAGGCAAGTAATGCTCTGGACTGTCTTCTGACTGATTCAGTGTGAAATCTGTTTTGTTATTCTCCACATCACAATTGTTCAATACACATGAAGACTGTTCAGTGTCTTAAACTTGTGGCAAGCACCTTGAGAATTCCAATCATTTTCAGTTCCAAAATGGTTCTCGTTCACTGGACAAAAACCATGTGAATCATACGTGACTCTTTCATCCTTGTTGTGCCTTGTCTTTATGTTAACCAACCTAAGAAAGATATGACTTGCAACCAATGCATCATTCATAGCATATTCAATCTGCGGTATGCTGAATTCTGCAGCTTCCCAGTTGCGGCATCGAATTCTCCAGGACTTATCCATTCTAACACCCAATATTTTCTTGGCTAAGGCATCAAGACTCATCTTTTGGAAACTGTGAAGTAAACCAGGTAAGACTTGCATGTATTTACCAGAAACCACATAAAAAATTAAGACGGAATCCACAAGAAGTTCGAGTAACAAGTGGACAAAAACCTAGTACCAAGATTATAATAAACATTGTATTGCAAACTTCTGTACGACTGTTTTAAATATCTTCTCAAAAAAAATAATTTCTAGCAACACCAAACGTCAAAAACAACTGTTGAACTGCGTAAGAAACACTTGAAAGTACTGGTGAAATGAAATTAATGATGAAATTTTACCTGTGTTTGCACAATTTCTCTGAACGTTGAAATTTAATTTTTCTCGTTGCCATGGGAAATTGTTTTTGGTGTTATTTCAGGCAAATATTTATATCTTTAGCTTTCCGAAAATGTAACAAGGACTGTAAAATACTTAAAATTTTTCTGGTACCAGATTTTTGTCCTCTAAAAACTGAAATTGCTCTTTTACTATCGGATTTTGTCTTAATAACTCCATACAAGTACCTTTAGAATACATGTGGAGGATGTAGCACAATGGCAGATCTCTGAAAAGGGGGTAACTCAAAGTGCTACTTTTCTATCTACACTGGAAGGCCATTTTAAAAGATAAACATCTAGTCTGTATGGAAAAAAAGAATGCTATTTACTATTTTCAAATATCTCTTTTTGTTCCAGAGATATTCAAGTTTTCAAAATATGCAAATTAGCTAAGTGATGACAACACCATAACTCAACCAAATTTTGATCAAATATGATGAAAAGAGATATCTCAGCCAATTTGTATCAGAAATGCTTGATTCTTTGCAGTACGATTCTAGAAATATGTGCTCCACAACATGAGCATACCAGTTTTGTTACCATAGAAACTTACTGGGTTTCAGACCTCCCAGATATTAAAGGCTTTGCTGGCCACCATTGCGTTTCATTTTGATACTTGCCAATGGTGTCTCATCTGCATGATCCTGCATTTATATAAATTCGTTAGGTTGAGTTTGTGGTCTTGTTAACTGTTTTTCTAACTCAAAGATCACCAAAAATATTGAAATCATGTTGAAGGGGACTGCATTGCCATGGGAACCAATTTCTTTGTAGCCATCAGTGTGTTACCTATTAGCCAGCACCAAATTTCAATGTTCTCTGCTGCAAAGTGACGGAGATACATGACGTAGCTCTATTTCTATTTTGATTTTGCACCTTTAACAAACACGAGTAAAATGAAGCGTAACGCTCCTAGACATGTTCGCCAAAATCGTAAACAAGTTGTTATCTGTTTACAACTTTCAGAATATCTAAATAAAAACTGTTATATATTCCATGATTAATTTTCCGATCGATAAAAGCTGCACAACAAAGTTTCTTTGTTCTCCTATCAAAATTAAAATCCATTGAAATCACTTTCATCGACGTCACTTTTACCAAAGGACCACGAGGAGCAATGGCTATTCCGTGCAAGCTGTGTTGGACGTCTTCGAACAATTGAGACATGCTAAAAAACTTGATGCGCTCATTGCTCCAGAGAAAATCAAGATTCTTCGAAGATATGGACTCAGTGTTTAGTTACATGTGTTGTAAGTTAGTAACAATTGAAAGCGAACACTAAACCGCCAATTTAGTGTACGACCGTGGGATCTCTTGCATATTAATGAGGTGTCAAAACACTTGTACCCGTGTATACGCCACAATCCTAACCCTTAACCCTAACCCTAACCTTAGTTAGCTAAAGTATGTTATGTCACGTTTCGTTGATAAGGACATGTAAATAGCCCTATACAAGTGTCAAATTAAATTAAAATGAGACTTCCCCTCAGTAGCTGAATTAATCATTAATGGCTCAAGAGTCTTCACTAACTGAATACTAGGGTTTTTGTTAAAAGGGATGACTCAAAAGTACTTTCTTGAGCCCACAGTGCACCACCAAATAGACCATGTTGTCACGTGCAGCAACTGCTGACCGGAAGAAGGTCCTCTCAGTTCATCCCTTTTAACTGCCACCAAATGTCAGACACTTACAGACTAACTATTGGTGGTTCAAATCACTGGGAGAAAACATTCTACAGTAGGACTTACCTCTTCTGGTCATCTGTTCCCATTTGACACCTTTGAACTACATGTCTGAGGTCCACACAACCCTCAAATTGATAGCAAACATTGCTGACAGTCTTTTCACATCATCCTGGATACCAAGACCAAACTTAAGAATAATCTTGTCCTGCAGAATTTCTTCCAAAATTTGAGGCATTTGACCCTCCATTTTACATAGACGAACAAGAAAACAGTCATATATGGGAGTTGCAATCTGTAACAATGCAACCGGGGCATTCACTTGGCCTTTAGTATTTACCCACTCGCAGTCAATTCCAAGGTAATTCATCCTGAAAGGATATTGTGAACGATAATGCTGAAGAAGCGTGTCACAGGAAGATGCATCGTCCAGAACAAAAACCCTCGCATTCTCTGGTTCCTTGGAACGTATTAACGCTCCGTTTCTTGAGACAAGCATATACTCGACCTTTTCCGTATATGCTCATTAGGCCCAAAGAAAAAGGTCTTTTCGTGTTCTTTGTTTAATTTGATCGGTGATGTGTTTTCGTGGTCGTTAAGGCATTTGTGGTCAACGTTGACTTTCTTTGAAACATTTCCAGTCGTGCTCTCGCCCATCTCTTCCATTTCTAAGATTAAAACCGAGATGGGAAAGATAGCGTCGCTTCTTGTTGGCAACATAGCCTCTCCACGGAGTGTATGGAAACGGCCCAGTCCTTAGCCAATATGTTATTGCTCGGAAATTCATGTCGTCACGTGACATCGAAGGTGCACGCTGGAAGCTGGCAGCCATTACAGAGACTAAATATATTAAGTGATGCCTGGAGCAAACTGCTCAATATTTGGGTGCGGCGTGTCACGAAAGCCAAAATACCAAGGGATCGGTATTCTTAAAATTCCACCTTCCGTTGAAAAAAACAAACAAAACTGGAGAAAGGCGTTATTGCACGTTGTAACGAGAGACAGAGTTGTCGACGCAAGTTTCCGAAAAGAAATAGAAGAAGGGAGTGTGTTCATTTGCGAGAGGCATTTTACGCCAGAAGACATCGAAATTCGTAAGTTTCAGTTCTTTTCGTATTTATTCTTGTATTAGAATAATCTTTTTGGAAGTTTCGAAGCTGAAATATTCGAGGTAGTTGACTAATGAGTGTTAATAACTCAGGCTAATAACAAGGCTGGAGGCCATGATGACCCTATTGTTTTCAATGCTCATACGACTTTAACTTCAATCTGAATCGTAAACTCGTAAAGGATTTTTCAGATTCGGAAGTATTTTACCATGTCAATTAAATTTTAGAGTGAATATTTTTCTTAGGTTTTTGAATTAATTTAACTAGATTATACTTCTGATGTAATATCATTGCAAATATTTTTAGCATCCTCAAAGTAGGTTTTTGCGGCAGTAAACTGCTATTGAATTATTGTCTTTGAAAAGCCTCTTTGAAGAAAGTCAATGAAGTACGCATGTATTTACGTACTTTTACACTACAGTGCTTTTTAGGTTTTGAATGGATATATGCTTTTTTTGGTAACTTTGGTAATTTGTTTTAGATGAAACAAGGAAAACTCTCCGTACTGGTGCAGTTCCCACTCTCAATTTACCAGTTAAAAATCATGCAAGTAAACAAAGCGACGACTTGCATCCTCCTAAATACCTCACATTAAATTTTGATGATATAGCCAAACCTACAGTTCCTTCAGTCTGTAAACCCTGTTTTAAGAATGAAGGTGACTTCATAAAGTGATTTCTTGTCTTATCTAAGCACATGGAAAAACAGCATTCAATCAAAAGCCAATAACTTCACAGCCACTGCAAAAGCGAAGATGTTTATTTCATGGCAGACATTTGAAGGATTCAAAATAACCTCATATGCAACAATAGAGGTTGTGCGTCTCCTGCTGCAAGAAGGGTTTGATTATGTTCTCACGGAGAGATTTTGTCAAGATGTTCTTGAAGAATACTTCGGCTATCAACGTGGAATGGGAAGGCGAGAGGAAAACAAGAATATTTTTACACTGACTATTTTTGGGGGGTACATCAGCACATCAGCAATTAACAATGTAAGTCCATTATCCAGACACCAATTCTCAGTTTAATGACCAACCTACATTAATAGTGATGGAGAGAATGGGTAAAAAGCTTCAAGCATTTTAGTCTCCTTCGCATCTGTTATTAGGGTCGTCACGTGACGCTCCTCCCCAACTAACGGCTGCTCACTCGAGCTCTGCATTCCTTTCCCTTTGTTACTGCGAACCAATAACATGCATGTAACTGTTAGCAGCTGCACCAATTATATTTCTCGTTACATTTGCCGCCAAAGGTCCAGGTTTCCAAGAAATGGAAGCCTGCTCCTTATTAGTCAATTTAAGGAAAAGAATGCAGAGCTCGAGTGAGCAGCCGTTAGTTGGGGAGGAGCATTGCGTGACGACCCTAATAACGGCTGCGAAGGAGATTACAAGCATTTCAGTTATGATAATTATTTACTCGTCATGCATTCTCTTGATGTAGGCCACCCTTGGGACAAAGCTGTAAAGAAAGTTAGGAAGTTGGATAAGTCATGTGATCATTATCTCAGCAAATGTTGCTCAAAATGAACCCTCTTATTAAGCCTTAAAAAAAACTTTTGTACATTCATCAATTTGCATACTTATTGGATGTAACAAACTAAACGACCTAGGCTGTTCTAAAATACCTGAGCACTCTACGTTAGAAAGAAAGTGTTGAAACATCTTTTTGGTTAAACTGTTTGATACAGGTTTTGTACTGTGACTGATTACATTAGAAGTTATTGCTATCTTAGTATGAAGATGAACACATCTTTGGCAATATTGGAGTAATTTTTTAAAGTGGGCAGTGCTGTAAGCTCAGCCTCGGTCTAAAACCTAAGCCCCAATACCCAAAAATAAATTTCCCCAAGTGGCAACTGATCTTCATACATTTTCTTAGATTATTAGTTGACAGACTTCGTTACTCTAAAACTCGAAAACTGTGACCACTAGAAATGTAACTGGAATGCTATTGTGGGCTCCAAAATTTTTTTTGGCCCTTTGGGCCTCAGTTTGGTAAAAGAATAAGGGGGGCCCCCCCTCCTCTAGATCTGCCACTGCCTTTTTCTCTTGATTGTGTATTGATACTGCTAAGATGTTGGTATCGGACATTGTTACGAAAAATAGTATTGCGTGACAAGCGTTACTGTCTAGAAGCTTCGCGAGAGTTCGTAGTTTGTTTATATTTAGGTTTGTACGTAAGCGTTTCTAAATCGGTGTGTTTTGTAACCTTTCTATAATTAGATTCATTACTAATTTAGAAAGTTCTAGAAGTTTCTTGTCACAGTATATAAGTAGACGAGTCCAAGCGGAGTGTTTTTCTAACTAGTTTTTCACAAGCGAAGAGAGTTGGCGTTGGCCGTGTTTAGTCAAGTGTGACAGAAGCTGTGTGCATTCAAGTTGGCGGAGGCCGTGTAAGTTTGTCGAGTACGAGTTGTTAAGAGTTTTACTTCGTGGAAACTACGTTCATTTTGGAATAAATCTTCTTGTTGTTGTTCCGACAACCCTGCGTTCAGTTTAGTTTGCAAGCTACCTTTCCTCAAAACACACGAACTCGTAACATTGGGGGCCTGGTCCTGGAGAGGAATTCATTTGTTTGCTGACTACAGAAACCAGGAAAGGACAATTCAAGAAGGAGTTACGCCTAAAGTAAGAAGAACTGTGCAAGAGAGTATATTGTGTTTTTGCTGTGACATACTGCTATGGAAATGGAAAAGCTTTTGCAGATGGGGAAAGAATTCGGATTGCAAGGAGAAAAGCTTCTCGAGTTTGTGAGGGAAGAGGAAGAAAAAGAAGAAAAACGCAGACAATTAGAGGAAGAAAAAGAAG
The DNA here is from genome assembly GCF_036669935.1 of Montipora foliosa. NCBI lineage: Eukaryota > Metazoa > Cnidaria > Anthozoa > Scleractinia > Acroporidae > Montipora > Montipora foliosa. The sequence goes on along the minus strand of NW_027179709.1, from coordinate 42,797 downwards.
AAAAACGCAGACAATTGGAGGAAGAAAAACAAGAAAAACGAAGACAATTGGAGGAAGAAAAACAAGAAAAACGAAGACAATTGGAGGAAGAAAGAGAAGAAAAAAGGAGGCGGTTTGAAGAAGAAAAGGAAGAGAAGCATCGTTTACTTGAAGAAGATAGAAGAAGAGAAGATGAAGAGAGAGAAACTAGGCGACAGGAACGCGAACTAAGAAAATTGGAGATGGAAGCCGAGCTGTTGAAACAGAAAGAGGCCATTGAAGCGGCAAAAAGAGAACATGAGCTGGAGATTGCACGTT
>NW_027179709.1:25000-32500 GCF_036669935.1 Montipora foliosa | reverse complement strand
AGGGTTTATTACAGTAAACTAAGGAGTTTCAGTGAGAAAGTGAGTACTGGCGTGGAAACTGGGAGCAGCGACTGGTATTTTTTTTTAAACAGCTGCAAATTTTTGAAGAAATAGGACACCGGAAATGTACGTGAAAGTGTTTAAAAAGCGAAGAAAGGTGTGCATATCTTTAGTACATGTATGTGTTGTAGGCGTTACTATTTTATAAGCAAATGGATAATTTCAAAACAATGGCATGTCACTTCCTTCTTTGAATTTAAACTTCTGTTCTCAAATTTCTGGCCCCTTTTCAGAAAAAGAGTATCCTTTTGAGAAATGCTGAGCGTAGTTGTGCAAATGTCAATTTAAATTTATTGACGTGCTTGAGAATAGACTTAGCGATGTAACTACCGAGTGGGTGGGGGGAGTGGAGGGGTTTTGGCAGGAAAAATAGGAACCCCTCCACTCCCCCCACCCACTCGGTAGTTATATCGCTCTCCCCAGTTCGCGCTCGCTTTTGAAAACAAAGATGGCGAATCCCGACGATCAAACGGAAAAATAGGGGACTGTGAACAGTCTAGAATAGACTGGGAACAGTCTCTTATTTTTCAATGACACAGTTGGGCACGCGATTCCATGACACGCCCCGTTTTCACCACTAAATTGCATAAAATGATAATTTCACTCGTCGTGCGTGGCTCTGAGGAAATAAGGACGACTGCTCGTGGTCTAGCTCGGGAATTGATTTTCTCTTCACTCAACGGTTGAAGAAGTTGAAGAACAATTTGACTCGGTGGTCAAAGACTGAACATATACGGTTGAATGATGATCAATGACGACCCACTGGAAAAGTACTCGACTCGAAGGCTGTGACTGTAAGAATCCCTTCCACGACGTGTACGTGACGTTAGTTCGGGTATCAATACCCCGGATAATAGACATGACCCACCACAATCGACTGAGCATGCTTCCGATCTTACATTAAATTTTGATTTTTTTGGCTAATGTCAAGAATAGTATACTGCCTCGCTAACGCTTGCCAGCAAATAGGCCATTTGCATGATGGCGTCATTTACTACCAAGAGCAGACTGCTCTGAGTTGCTTCTATATTGTCAGGCAAATTGAAACCACTGGTTTTTTTTGGGTTTCCAGGAGAGAAGAAGCATTTTGACAAAGCATTCTGGACTCGGTAGTAAAATGATGTCATCATGCAAATGGCATATTGCAATCACCTGTAGGGAATTTACTGAATACTGATTGGCTGAGACACTTCTGACAACTGTCGTAAATCCGGCTTGTGGTTATATAACTAGGACGTCACGTTTTGGTGTTAGGTAATTACCAGTTTGCCATATATGGCAATCCAGGCAGAACATGAGTAGCATTTCTCCGTTTTTAATTTTTCTTTTCCGCGTCGGCAAAAGGAAAAGTTGTCACTCTCCTGCTAAGTATTGTCTTTGTGCCTAGAGTCTTCTGTGCGTATCTTTGGTCGGTTTCAGGAGGTAGATTTTATCCGGTGGATACAGTACAAGCAGTGGCAGCGAACCCGTTGTAACGCGGATTGATTTTTTTATTGGATCTTTAACAGAATATACCCTTATGGAGCTCAAGAAGAAAACTCAAATCGTTAAAGAGCGCAATCACTGAAAAATGAATGTGTGGAATCTTAAAAGCGACGATTAATGGACTTCGGCAACAATTCGCATCTTTCGCCGTCGGATATCAAAGTGAGCTGTATTTCTTATACTTTACTAATTGTTCAACACTGAAACCAAATGGCAAATACTCTCGTAACTTTTTCTGGTTGGATATGAGTTAACAAACTCAGAGAAGGAATCGGACACCTTGAGTGTATAGTCGGATCCCTGTTGTCTGGCTATTTATAATTTTGTTTATTCGTATTCAACTATGCACAGTCTTCAAGTAAAAAAAACAAGTGGTTTTTGACTAATTAACAATTAGATTATGAGCTCGAGATTTCTATGAGGTGATAGTTGATGAGGCCCAAGGACTTCTTACTAAAATTTACTTCAAATAACGGTTTCCAATTATTTCTTGACGTATTATTAGACTTTGCACCTGAAAAAGATCAACAATAAAAGGGGTGCTAAACACACCCACCTGGTATGTTAGCTACGCCATACTAAGGAGGCCCAAAAGGCTGAAACAGCTGTCCATGGCTGCTAATTGACCAGGTGAAATGGTTATGCGCATGCGTGATGTGTTGGCCACACCGGGTTGGTGTTAGCGTGTGTCACCTTGCTTTTATTATTGTTTTTAATTTATGTGACACACCGATCTTTTAATGTGATCCACCTTCCCACACGTTGGCTGTTCCCAACCCAGCTTACCACATGTATGGCGTGTGAAGCTGCCACTTAAAGGGGTGCTAAACACACCCGCCTGGTATGTTAGCTACGCCATATTGATGAGGCCCAACCTGAACGCGGGTTTGGCCGTAAAAAGTCAAACCCTGCAGAGTAAGCCTTCATTCTTGCTGGGAGACGTTCCATTTGGAGTGTGGCCTGGGTTTTTTCTTCATGTTTGGAGTGTGGTAAGGTCTTTGTTGTGGTTTTCTTCGTCTTTTTTGGTTTTCTTCTTTTTTTTCGGTGACCCTCCCGGGGACTAATGCTCCGCTTCCTGCGGTAACCCGGGGTAAGCCGAGTCTTTTTTTGCTTTTTCTCTCGCTTCCAGGGCTCTTTGAGCCCTCGTTTTTGGCACTTCATATAGCCTATCTCTGAAGTGTCCTTTTTGGTTTTGCATGTGGTTTTCTACTTTTTTGGTGTGTTGTTTGGTTTCTTGGCGACTCCTTAGGATAATTTCTTGAGGTTTTTTGTTGCCTTCCATTTATTACGGTTGTTTAGTGTGATATTAAATGCTGTTATAATATTTTGCTTACTTAAATTGGCTTAGCTTCCCTTGCGTTTTTGTCCAAGGGATTGTTACTTGCTTATTTGTTTATCGAGTGACTTTATTAATAGAATATTTCCTTAGTTACTCCGTAAACGGGGGACTATTTAGTGTGACTGGAGTGTTAATCTATCAATTTTTCTAGTGTCATATTACATCTTACTGTTTGAGTGAGTTACATTTTGTGAATTAGTGGTATATAAAGTTTAAAATATTATATTGGTACTTGTGGTTGGGTTAAAAATATATTTCTATAATGGTTCCGTGCAACATGCGCACTATTATCATTAAGTCCGGCTTCCTGGCTGGGACTTTCCATGCCGGGGTTGACGCCATCATCGCTGACTCTCTGGTGGATTCAATCCAGGTCTGTCCAGGGGGTATCATTCGCATTTCTTTTATTGACCCTGTTAACAAAAAGAACTATGAGGAGGCTGGGTTTATCTCTTTCGGTGACGTCCGCTGTGACGTTGTTCCCTCGACTACTATCACGTTTGTCATGGTTTATTTGTTTCTGTTTGAGGGGGATAATGGTCGGGTTAAGGGAAGCACTGAAATTTTTTGGAGATATAAAGGAAGTTCGTCACCAGCGGTGGTCGAATGTCCCCGGGGTGTATACGGGTACTCGCCTTGTTCGCATGGTGCGCAAGCACGACATTCCTAGGAATATAGTCATTGATGGGGTGAATTGTCGTGTGTGGTACAAGGGACAGCCCCTTGTTTGTGACATCTGTAATGATAACCACAAGGCGGCTGACTGCCCTCTGAAGGGCAAGTGTAAACGTTGTCACGAGGCTGGGCATTTTATCCGCCATTGTCCAAAGCCGGCGTGGTATGTGCCGGGTAGGCTGGAGACGGATTGTGATAGTGATAATGATGATAATGCTGATGGTAATGATAATAGGAATGATAATGGAAATGTTGTGCCTGCGGTTCTTTCGCAGTGTTCCATGTCAGTTTTGGATGCGGGTGTGCCTGTGTCTTCTGGTCCCGAGGCTATGGATGCCCGGGACAATGAGCTGGACGAATTGAGTAGCCAGTCTATGTGTGTCAGTGGGGCGGGTGGGGCTGAGGAGAGGGTTCTGGATCCCTCTCCCAGCGACAGTGTTTTGGGGGCTTCTACCGGTCAGGCCGGTGAGTCTCAGGAGGAGGTAATGGAGTCCTCCCCTTCTCTCTCTCTCCCCTTTCAGGGTCTGTTTTGTCCGTTCCACAATCATCGGGTGTTTCGGAGGATGTGGTCGACTCGGGTGATGACGCTTCGGCCTCATTGGTGGACTCTAAACCTTTACGGTCCAGAATTAAAGTTGGGCGTGTTGTTTCGGGGGAGTTGCTTGCCCCTCTTGTGTCAAGGGAGGAGACAGCAAGTATGGTTTAGAAGTTGAAGGCAGCTCTTCCGTCGTCCACGGATGATCTCGTTGGTTCTGGGCAGGTTGGGGGCTCCTCCCAGCCTGCGCATGCTTTTGTCTTCTTTTTCTTCTCTCACTGGGTGGTGGGACAGCGGCAAATCCCATATTAAGCGTATAAGTATTAATTATTGTAAAGATCGTGGTAAATGTAAAGTAGTTGAACGTAATATTTTGTCTAGTCTTGCTGCTCATTTTAAAAGTCATATTGCTTCTGGTCGTCTTTCTTTTCTTCCTGTGTACCTTTCTACTCTGTCTCGTCTTCGTGCTATGGATGTTGAGGTTGCTCGTGGTGCTCAAGTTCGTGCCCGGTCGAGGTGGGTGGAGGAGGGTGAGTCCTCCTCTGCTTACTTCTTCCGGCTCGAAAAGAAAAACGGTACTGACCGTAATATCTCGGCGCTGACAGCTAGTGATGGTACTTTGGTTACGGATAAGGATGGGTTGTGTGATGTTTTTCGTTCTTTTCTATTCTGATCTTTTCTCTGCTGCTCCTTGTGACTCCAATGCTCGTGCTGAGCTTCTTTCCAACATTTCTTCGGTTCTTCCTTTTGACGATAGTGAGGTGCACGAAGGTCTTCTCAGCCAGGAGGAGTGTTTTGCGGCTCTTAGGGCATGGCCCGTGGTAAAGCTCCTGGTTGTGATGGCCTTCCCATGGGATTCTATTTAAAATTTTGGCATGTTTTGGGTTTTGATTTAGTTTGTGTTTTGATTTCTGCTTTTGGTTTAGGCTCTCTGTCTCACTCTCAGCGCCGAGGTATCATTACTTTATCGTTTAAGAAAGGGGATCGTTTTGATCCCAAAAACTGGCGTCCAATCTCCCTGTTGAATGTCGATTACGAAATCGCTTTTCGGTCTATTGCTGCTCGTCTTCTTAAGGTTATTCATTTGGTTGTCGATAAAGATCAGTCTTGTGGTGTTCCTGGCCGTTTTATTGGTGAAAATGTTGCACTTGTTATCAATGCCTTGGCCCTTTCCCGTGTGTGGTACGTGGCCTTTCTAATCCATGTTCCCCGGTGGGTCAGTGTGGAATTAAATACGTTAATTTTTTAAGTTTTTCTGGAGCGGTAAGCGGGATTTGGTCGCTCGTCGTGTTGTGGTTCAGCCTTCTTGTTTGGGTGGGTTCTCTGTTGTTGATTTTCAGTGTAATGTTATGGCTCCTCATGTTCAGTCGTTTTGTTTCTTCTCCGGGTCTCTTTCATGGTTTTTCGGTTTTCTTCTCGGCTTGCCGCTCCTCCACATCTCGTTTTTTCTGCTCCGCTTTGTTTTTCGCCAGATTCTCTGCCTCCGTTCTATTGGTTCGGTATTGATTTTTTGTTTCTGCTATGTGTACGAAGTCTGAAAATGCTGTTTCTCCTCATTGTGAGGAGAAATTCTTTCCTTTGTTTGGTTCTCTCTATTGGTCTTGCACTTGGCGTCACCTTTTCTTTTTTGATTTGGATCGTCCCGTTGTTGATTTATGTTGGAAAAGTTCTCACGGGGTCCTTTACACGGCCGAGAGGCTTGCTGGTTTGGGGTATGCTCTTTCTACGGCTTGTTTTTGTTCTGCTCCTGTTGAGTCTCTTTCACATTTGTTCTTTCACTGTCCTCTGGCTGTCAGTGTTTTGTCGTGGCTTCAATCTCTTATGTTCTTGTCTTCTCCTCTTTGTCCTTCTATCTTGGTTTGTCATGCGCTTTTTGGTTTCTCGGCTGATGAGTTGTCTGTGGTTCCTCGGGTTTTTGTTGATATGTTGAATGTCTGCAAGTTTTGTATTTGAGGGGCTCGGAATTATTTTAGTTTTAGGGGTGTTCGTCCCTCGGCTGTTGATGTTATGGAGCGTGTGAAGTCTCGGGTTCGGTTTAATCTCCCTTTGTTTTTCCATCGTTTCCGGTCTGACCGCCGTCGTCGTTATTTTGTCCGTCAGTGGGGTGCTCGTGGTGTGGGTGCTTCGTTACAAAATGATGCCTTGGTTGTTCATATTTAAGTTCTGGTTTTGTGTTGTGTTTGCGTGCTCTGACCGTTTTTCTGGGGTGAACCAACGTCTTGGCGTTGGGTGAGTCTGTTGACGGGTGGCCTTTTATTGGTCACTCTTCGCCCTTGTGCTGGGTCGTGCTTGTTTTGATTTGTCCAGTTGTTTTTGAGTCTTTTTTGTCGTTTTGTCGAATTGTCATTTAGGAGTGTATGTCAGGCGAGGCATCTCCTAGATGCAATTCTTCATTTGTCTGTTTGTCGTTTGTTAATTGTTGGTAGGGGCGGGGTTCGATTCCCCGGCGAAGTTGGCGTGTTGGTGCACCCCCGTTTGAGGTGAACCGTTGTGTTTGACGGATTCGTCGTTATGTCTTGCGGCCATTGCACTCACCCTACCGGGGGGCCAGCCATTCGCCTTAAACATAAAAAAAACTGATGAGGCCCAAGAGGCCGAAAGAGCTGTCCATGGCTGCTAATTCACTGGGTAAAATGGTTGTGCGCATGCGTGATGCGTTGGCCACACCGGGTTGGTGTTAGCATGTGTCACCTTGCTTTTATTGTTGTTGAAAAAGGTCGCTCGGATTTAATTGCCATTTTAAATCTAAGTTGTGCGCGCGAGCGCATCAGATTTTTCAATAATTTCAACGTTTTTGAAAGTCAAGAAGCCGTAACTGTCGTTCGTTTAGACTTCTCAAAAGTTTAATTACCCATTTGCATCCAAATTTTCCTCCAAAACTTTGGAAAAACGAAAAAAAACGTCGTTATTTCCAAGACAACCTCCAGCCACTGCATACCAATGGCTGATAGTGTTCAATGACTCAGCCAATCAGATTACAGCATTTGCATTAGTATACTAGTAGAATTTTACTAATTGTTGATAGTCAAGAAGTATTTGAAAGAAAGCTTGTCCAATTCTTGCTTCATTATTTATTGGTTCTTTACAAAAGGGTTTGGTCCTGAACTCCAGTGAGAAGTTTATTTAAGTCCGGTTTACATTACAGAAAATTTTCGGCACGGCTCGTGTGAAATTGGCACGGGCGCTTAAAAAGAACTCGGCAAACTTTGTTTACACACCCTACCATTTTTACAGTATCAAAAATACCGTGCCAAAATGTTTGGGCCCGGGTAAGTTCTCTTGTAGACATGCGTAGTTCAATTATAATCAAGAACGTCTGCGTAATTTTGGTGGAGAATGAGAAGCCATCTTGAAATATACGCAAAAAACCGCTAGCCTATATGAATTAAGGCTCAAATTTGCCCCT
>NW_027179709.1:0-12500 GCF_036669935.1 Montipora foliosa | reverse complement strand
ATATTGGCCAAGATTTTTTTGCGTGTTTATGGACAGAGACGAAGTCGAGGTCCATAAACACGAAAAAAAAAAAAAAAAAAAAAAAAAAAAAGAACGAGGCCAATATCCAGCCATCTTGACCGAACAAGCTTGGTCAGTAAAGGATTTATTTTTTGGAATAAAACACCAAAAAAATGATCTTTGATCTTGCGGGACCAAGCGAGAAATCCCGAGCGGGCAGTATAGCTCCAACTTGCCCGCTTGGGTAGCCAATCACAGCGGGGGAATTGGTTCATCTTGCCCGCTCACGGAGGTAGTCATATAATAATGACGATTATTATATGTCAAACCCAGTGTTAGGAAAATTCCTGTGCTCTGATTGGTTCTTTCTCGGTCAGGATTTTGCAATACGTCCAACCCGTGTATTTTTGTTTTGGAGCGAAGCCGGCAAATTCAAAATTTGCAACCAAAAAAAAGTATTATCGGCCTTGTATTTCAGATAATACCGTCAAACTCAGTTTAAACGGCTTTTGTTTTTACAAAATTGTTGTGGATACCTATCCGGACACAGTATTTCTCAATCGTTACTCCCATGATTGTTGGAACTAAATCAAACAAACAAGTAGCGTTGTTCGTTATTTTGTCGGTTGTGCTAAACGGGCAGCTGTAGTTTGTTTTGCCTCAACTGGCGAGCTTGTTTTAACCAGCACAACGGCTTCGTTTAACAGTTTTTGTTAATGAGCACAACGGCTGTGTTTAGCTTTTTCACAAGTACAACGACTTCGTATATTTATTGTGTTACACACACGGGGTGTCTTGAAAACAAAGACCCCTAAGACCCTAAGACTCGAAAACAAAGAAAGTGACCCCAAACCCTCAATTTGGCTAACCCTAGGCCTAAAAACCAAATTTAGGCCAAGTTAGGCCTAGGGCTAGCCGAATTGAGGGTTTTGGGTTGCTTTATTTGTTTTCAAGTCTAAGAGTCTTAGGGGTCTTTGTTTTCAAGACACCCCACACACAATGAGAATCTGATCGAAATGCTGATCTGCGTGACTCCCGCAGATGTCCCTGTGAGATCAAATCTAACTGAACTCACAAATCTTCACTGTAAGACTAAGGTTCTAAAAGAAAAAAAATATGAAGGGCGTTAAACGCATTCTATAAAATATCCATCACATCACACATCCGCCATAATTTGAATGAAGGGGGTAGTTTCTAAAGAAACTGTGGTGCTGCGTCGGTGGCCATGGGGCAGTAGTATACAAAAATGTTTGGTTTTATCAACGGAGTTGATAATGTAAATTGGGCACCGTACAGAGATTCTAAAAGCTGACGTTTCGAGCGTTAGCCCTTCTTCAGAGCGAATAGAGGAATTGTGGGTTACGTGTAGTTTTTATAATAAAGTAGGAGCTACGCTATTGGTAGTAACATGGCAACGTGAAAAATAGGAATATATTAGTTAAATGAAAAGCGTTCCATTCGCCTGAAAAAAATGGCGAGCTCCAGCAACGATTCACGTATTACCGTAAAGTTCCGATAGTAACGACCCCCCGAAATTAACGTCAATTTTTTGTGGCCGCTAGTAAATCCCGAAAGTAGCGACCCCCCCCGAAAGTAACGACCTCCCGAAAGTAGCGACCTTCCCACCCGCCCCCCGAAAGTAGAAAGACCAATTTTTTTAAATGGTATGCTGTCAATCAATAGTCAAAATTTTAATGTACAATAATATGTTCGTGCAGTTTAATTTACAACAAGGGGAAGCTTTATGCCACCATTCGTCCTTGACATCAGTTCACTCAGATGTGGCGATGAAAGAACTACCGTAAACCGGTATAATTTCGTATTAATAATAGGAAAGTTTCTTCAAATTGAAATTGAAAACTATACAGTTTTCTATATACGGTTTTTTGCTGTATCTATCATTGTTATCTTCTTTTTATGAAACACAATCTATACATATGGAATATAAATAAAATGTTGTTCTTTTTCTTTTGTAACTATTTGTGTTCCCGAAAGTAGGGACCCCCCGAAAGTAACGAACCCCCGAAAGTAGCGACCCCCAAAGGCTGCTAATTCCGAAAGTAACGAGGGTCGCTACAATCGGAACTCTACGGTACTAGAGAAAAAGATTAAGCGAAAAAGTGAATGTGGAGTGCCCCGCAAGAGAAACAGCTTCTCACTATTTGCAGTGGTATTGAAATTGCTGATCAACTTAATTGCGTCACTTCAGCTAGTGTAAGTTCTGCAGCACACCGAAAGTATTCGCTTACGACCTCACTGGATCGATATTGCATTACATGTAAAACTTTAGTGTAATAATTTTTCCTCACTTGTTTGCTTACTCGAACCATTTACCTTGTAATCAAGTGAAGCTATGATCTTCGCAGTTATGAACGTAATTGTTACAATTGGGTAGAGAAGCCTGAAAAATTCAGGACTTCAACGGGGCTTAAACCCGTGACCTCGGGATTCCAATGCGACTCTCTAACTATGATTCATTTCATATACCATTTCATCATTGATCATTCCTCACGGGATCATTAGAACCCACAAATGACCAGCTCCCAACGTCAGTGAATTCATAGCTCAGTTGGTTAGAGCGTCTCACTGGAATCGTTAGGTCACGGGTTCAAACCCCGTTGAAGTCCTGAATTTTTCAGGCTTCTCACGCAATTGTAAAAATTGCGTTCATAACTGCGAAGATCATAGACCATAATCATAAATGGTGGCCAATAAATTATTCCTTGGTCTTTGTACTAATAATCCTCTTTAGCCTCACTTTGGAGCAAAGATTCTTTTGAATTTCGTTCGTGCTAACGAGGCTAGTGAGGATGATTAGCATAAAGACAAAAACAAATTACTTACCCGCCATTTATGAATATGGTCTATAGCTTCACTTGATTTCATATCCGCAGTTCATATGATTCATTTCATATTCTATTTCATCATTTACCTTGTAATGTCGCAAATCATGCCTTACAATTAATTATGCCAAAACGAGGCATAAAAAGTCAACATTGGACCAGTTTGCTGCGAACTTAGCCGCGAACCATTTATTCCAGCATTCCGCTCCTTATGTAAGCCGTACTCGTATAAATGGCCCAGTTCGCGTCTTATGTAAGTCGCGGCTTATTTTCCTTCGTATAAACGGCCCGAATGGGATTAACCGTCAGCCGTAAAACTGCCAAAAATCTAGCCGTTAGGCGTAAAAATATATGGATTATTGATCAAGCGTGAGGTCAAGATGGCCCATCTGGAGCGTGCAACTTCCATACAGCGTCTTGAAACGGCGTTTTCACAAGTAGGTTTATTTTTAGACTAGCCCTTCCCGCGAATTAGGTCAAAAAACAAAGGCAGTTCCGGTTCGGTGACCCTATGACGTCAGCTTAATTTCTTGTAATTGGTCATCGGGCTCCTGTGGGAGTCTCATTCGCGGGAAATTCAATCTAAAAATAAATCGGTCTGTGAAAACGCCGTTACACGAACACAGTAGAGTTGTAGGCTCCGGGTCATGGGTTCTTGGATGGCTGGATATTGGCCAAGATTTTTTTGCGTGTTTATGGACAGAGACGAAGTCGAGGTCCATAAACACGAAAAAAAAAAAAAAAAAAAAAAAAAAAGAACGAGGCCAATATCCAGCCATCTTGACCGAACAAGCTTGGTCAGTAAAGGATTTATTTTTTGGAATAAAACACCAAAAAAATGATCTTTGATCTTGCGGGACCAAGCGAGAAATCCCGAGCGGGCAGTATAGCTCCAACTTGCCCGCTCGGGTAGCCAATCACAGCGGGGGAATTGGTTCATCTTGCCCGCTCACGGAGGTAGTCATATAATAATGACGATTATTATATGTCAAACCCAGTGTTAGGAAAATTCCTGTGCTCTGATTGGTTCTTTCTCGGTCAGGATTTTGCAATACGTCCAACCCGTGTATTTTTGTTTTGGAGCGAAGCCGGCAAATTCAAAATTTGCAACCAAAACAGCGAAAAAAAACTGTGAATATTGTCATTCTTCACAGTGAAACTACCAGAAGAAGCTAACAAGATTTAAAGATAAAAAGATTTAAAAGCTAAAAAGATAAAATGCTAAAAGATAAAAAGCCAAAAAGATTGATTGCATCGGAAGTGCATTTTACTATCAGAAACAGAGTGCCATATATATAATAAACAACTTACTAACCGAGTTTGCTCGGGCCGTACTCGGTCGTGGCAGTAGCTAGGGAACTCGCTTCGCTCGGTCCGTACTGCCACGTCCTCGGGCCAATATTCCCCAGTACGGCCCTCGCGCTCGGTTAGTAAGCGGTTATTATTAATCGTTGGTCGTAAAACATGTTAACCGCAAAAAGTTCTCGGCATAAAAATAAAAGTCCAATGTCTCGTTTGAAGACTCAACTAGTCTAGAATTTTATGAATTTGCAGCGAGGAAAGCCGATACTCTTCACTTTTCTACAAAACGGAGTTGTTAGAAGCCATTAGAAGTGTCTGACGAATGGTGTCACAGCGTGAGTTGACGTTTTGACACCTATTACTACTTTACTTTAGATCTTCTCCAGTTTCATTGACGACTTTGCGATATCCATGCGATGGCCGTGGTGAAAGCTATTTTTAGTTTTTATCGTAGTGGAGAGGAAAAGCCGATAAAAAGATACAAGGGCAGGATAAAGATTGAGCAGGAGCACAGATCTTTTCACTCATTCAGAAAAAATGTAATAGATTTTCTTGGACTCAACGACAAAGCCAAGGCCTGAAACTTGACGCCTCACAAAATTTAGTGGCAAAACGGAAAATTTCGACCCAGCAGCAGCTGGAGCTGGAATTGCTCGTCTTGCTTGCATCAGATGAGGAAAGCGAGCTAAAGTTTCATTAAATTTAAAGAAAATAGGCAGCATTTGTGTGTGAATGTACTCTGTTCACGCGGATAGAGACTGGCTCGTTACGGGCACATGGTCGAAATAGTCGTACGCAGCTGGACTCTGAAATATGGTGATTCTGTCATAATTAAGCCAATGCGTTGTGGTACTGATAAGAAAGAAATGAGGGACAACTCGTAATATACCGTGAAAACGAGAAGGTGGCTAGAAAATCAAATGCTGGAAAAGTTAGTGCCGAGAAGCAAAAGTACGACGTGGTAAAAAGTTGTGGCGGTGCTATTTTATGTAGACACTTTCGAGGCCTTCCAAAGGGGGTTCTGATGTCGCTTTGTAGCTCATTTTCCAGGCCACCTGTCGCCTATTTGGCTAGAGACAAATGTCGCTGTCCCTTTTTCGCTCCAATACAATTGTCGCTGTAGCTTTTTCGCTAGAATACAAATGTTGGCTAAACGTGCTTAATTTTTGCGTCCTGTAATTTTGTTTAATTTAAAGAGTAAAACCTTCCTTTTTTTTTTATAGAAGATCAACCACGACTGAGATCACCATTACTGAGAAAGTCAGAGATGGAACGGTTTTGGTGATCTTAGCGACCTTAACGGGCTTAGCCACAGGAGCCTCATTATGGCACCAACATGTGTTTTTCTGGAAGAAAAACATTTAAGTACGTGTCACTTCCAAGATTTGCTAACTACTATAATTAGTTTGAAGAACAGTTTCTGCCGCGACCTTTGGCGCTCATTCTCTTCTCTGGCTGACAGTCCAGAAGTTATTACTGTGGCAGAGTTTGCTGACTGGTTACAGTCATTGCACATCACGCTTCCGGCGTGCAAAAGAGGAAACAATTTATTCCCCACCTATTTAGGCCCGCCCGTCAGAATTGATCAGAAATTTTGTAAAATTCTGGGCTGTAAACCCTGGCTTACACAATTCGTAAGTAGTTTTGGGTGGGTTTATAACTTTGGGGGGAGGAGGGGGGGGGGTGTAGGGGGTGGAGAGGGGCTATAAGCGGAAACGAGCGGTTAAGCCCTTGCAATATTAATTATTAATTGCTGTCATTGCTAGACATGTTGAAATGCAAGGAATACCGTGAAAACCCTCTGAGTAATTATTGGTCAGTAATTACTGGCAAACAATGTCAGACAACGTACCTTTCCTTTCTTTCCCCTTGCAACTCTTTTTGTCCTTCTTTTTGCTTTTTTTGAGAATGCTGTGAAAACCAGCTACGGAAGTGTTTATACGGTCATCGAAATACGTAAAAATCAAGCAACAATTAAGCCCTCGCATTATTAATTATTAATTGCTGTCATCTCTGGACACTTAATGCAAGGAAGACCGTCAAAACCCTCTAAGTAGTTATTAGTCAGTAATTACTGGTAAACATTGTCAGACAACTTACCTTTCCTTTCTTTCCCCTCGTGGCTCTTTTTGTCCTTCCTTTTCCTTTTTTTGAGAATGCTGTGACTGCTGTGCGATTTTTTTAATGTTTTCCCATTTCACGTACTCTACGTTAACAAAAAGCGCCAGAAAAGCCGCACAGACGCGATAAAAGTCACCAAGTTACAGAGAATCATGACTGACGCGACTACGTGTCGACCTTTGAACCAAAAAAGGAAATAAGAGACATAAGACGCTTACTGAATAACAAGTGCGTCAAGTGTTTAATGGTGGTTTGTTAATAATTCTTTATTTGCACAAGAAATATAAATGTCGAAAAACCAACAGAAGAGAAGATTTAGAGTCATGATGGCCTGATCGGTCATGTCGCTGTCGAAATAACAAAGTGAAAAGATGTCGCTTTGTCGAAGTTAAAAACGGATTGTCGCTGTCGGGGTGGGGGAACTTCCTATTAAATGGAGATGTGCCGCTGGATGGGGTCGCATTTTTACGACTGGATTCACAATAATGAGGTTGCATTTTCAACAGAGTGCCCCGATAGAGTTACTAGAATGGGGTCGCAAATTGTCGGGGGTTTGGGGGTAAGAAAATTCTGGCTAGTGGGAGATTCACGGTAACAAAGGTAGTTACAGGAAGAAATGTAGCGCTGTTGATTTACTATTTACTAGTCGCATTACATTCCGTTTTGAAATACAATTAAAAGACTTTATGTAAGGTTTATCCATAAACAGAAAGTGACTAAGACGGGGTCTATAATTGGCCATAAAATAGACTATAAAGGGGTAGGGGTTCTGAGAGGCCAGCGGCACATACCCAGCGAAAATTGACCCAAGTACCTCCCCTTGCTCGGCAACCAATGGTCCCTAAGGAACTGTGTCCCGAAAGACACAAACTTTTGTAGACCGTCTACTTAATGGTGTGAAGAGCCTTATGAGCAAAATCGAAATTATTAATCCACAGCTCAAAGATAACATTGACTGGAAAACTTTACTTACAACAATAGCAGAGGATTTAAATCCTATTTCGCATTTTAAGCGCAAGACCTTTGATGCCCTCCTTCAATATGCAACAGACTTCGGTACAATATCAAAGGAGTCATTAATAAGTATAAAGCGAGAAACCAAATGGGGGGCAAACTTTACCCATCCATCCTCGTATTACCCGGTGCCACGGACAGGTATGTCGTTCAAATATGTACGATTCATGACCCCACTGCCTGCTAATACGCTTACCGAACACGAAGAGGCCTTAATATACTATAGTGTCCCGGTTTGACCTGCCTTAGAACAGAGCAAATACGGACGGAACAAGAGTTTTTCAATAAAAGAAATTGTTTCCAACACGATGCAAAGCCCGAGAGTTTTGTTTATTCAAGCAAACAAAGGACATTTGAATGGTTTTGTCTGTGTTGTTTTCGTCATTCACTCGCACCTTACAACTATTATGCAGTCCGTACGATTCTCAGTAAAAGCAGTATAAAGCCAAAAATACTAGAAAATGACGCAATAGTGGAATAATAAATCCCGTAATGAAAGGTTTTGCATACAATCTGTGCGGACGTTTTGCTTATTTCTGGTATTATGTTAACTATTCACCATCACGGTTGGAATGAATGAGTTTGAGTGGAATAAGTGAAATATTTATAGCGGTATCATCATTAAGGAGGATCTGCAGGACGAAGGTCGAAGGCGACCATGCAAACCCCGAGAAATTTTGGTTATGACGTCATCGTAAGGCCGTACGTCCTTACGCTCAACTTTTCATGTAAGCTAATACGCGAAATGTCGCGCTACTTTGGTGGGAAGTTGCATGAGGTGGAAACCTTTTTTTTTTTTTCATTTTTTACGTGAAGTTGCATGGCCAGCGAATTACATAAACATAAACATATGATAATTGAAGAGCTCTCCTTTTAGGCTTGCCTCAATATGTATATATATTAGTAATAATTTCTGCTAATTAATAAAACGGGAACTATGTATTTAAAAAAGTCAGATTGACGACCTGATCCCTTCTCGCGTGGCTTCAAAAGCAGGTGGTGACAGATGCTTGTTGCTGCTCGGACAGAAACAATCCTCCAGACGTTTTTCTTGCTTTTAGTCCTCGTTCCTTGAAAAGGTATGTTCAAAACTAAATATGTTCTTAGAATGCAAGAATAATTAAGTATGACAATTGTTAATAAGAAAGCACTTGTAACTTGGACAGGTTTGCAATTAATGTCGGTTTCAGCGCTTTTTTTTTTCGTCTTACCTCAAAACGCCTAAAGGTTTTATCAAGAAATTAACCGAGTGAGTGCTAATTCTTGACCAAAATGTCTCGAAATTGATGTTTTTCTTCTGCAACCATAATTAAAACGTTGGAAAATTGAACTGTATTTTTTTTCTAGCCCTACAAATGTCCGTGACAGTTTGAGAATGACATGAAATTCAAGTTCCTTGAGACTTTCTAATATTTTCCCAGCTACAGAAAAGGCATTTTTTTACATGGCTTGATACCATTATTTACAAACTTAACACAGAGTAATCGGTAGGATTTATTGAAATTAGGTAAGAGAAAGAGGGAAGCGTTTGAACTCGGAATTCGCCTAAGGAGTTTTATAGATGGATGAGACGAAAGAAAAATATCTTAGACTAAAGAGGAATAATTATTGCGTGTCTACTTTTTCATTATTCTTGTTTAAACACGAGCCCAGTATTCCAAAAACTATTATTATTTCAACCTTTAGAGAAAGCAACTTATTCCCGCTTATTTTCCTCCTCCATAACTGTTTGTTTCAAACTACTATCGGAGCATATCTAGGACGAGTGTTCCACGGTGGTTTAAAGCTACGGTGGTTTAAAGCTACGGGCTTTGTTGTGTATGCTTAGATTAATCTCCGATGAGGAATCGATATTTATCCAGCAGGTTTTGATGATAAAAGGTTTGTTCGTAAAAGAGCTGGAAAGCGAAGGTAAGGTGACATTGGAGAGACTATTCCAGTCGCTACTTTCCTTTATTTGTATATCCCGCACGACAGTTGGAAACACATTTATTTTTTGGATTCGAATTTTATTCTTTTGGAACTATTTTTCCGGAACTGTTTCGTTGATTCTTTGATAACAAATATTATCAAATATTATTATCAAAATTCAAACCCAAGTAAAGTACCTCTTTTGAAAAGTGAATTCGTTAAAAGATAAGATAAAGGACCAAAAAAAGTTAAAGATATGTCCCTTGATAAAGACTCATAGAAAGTTCATTTTTCCTAAAAGCATTCCACCCTGAACTTTGAAACTAGTTCATCTCTAAATTAATAACATGACAATTAATAAATAATTATATACTAAAATAAATAAATTTTCTAAATGGTCTTGATCGCACAAGTGCTACTATTATTTTTAAAAAGACAATTACACATTTGAGTTTTAAGGAACATGTTTCGATGTTTCAAACATCATTATCAGCTATAGTGAATGTAACAGTAAATTTTTTACATGATTCGTAGATATATCTATCAATACAATGAACAAATGTCTAGTTTCTAAGGAAACTGTGGTGCTACGTCGGTGGGAGAGTGAAACAGGAAAATGTGATGTTATCGAACGTGTTGATAAAGGTCGAATTACCACCATGAACGATTTGGAAAACTGACGTTTCGAGCGTTAGCCCTTCGTCAGAGCGATGAGGGGCTAACGCTCAAAACGTCAGCATTCCAAATCGTTCATGGTGCTAATTCGACCTTTATCAACGCGTTTGATAACTCCAAATTTCCCTGTATCAATAAAATGATTCTTTGTAGATTAAATGTTCGTCACATTCAAACTAACCAACAATAATAATAACAATAACATAACGGTAAAAGCATGAAAGTGTAATTCTTTCATCTTTTGAATTTGAGCTTGATAACGAGGCTAAAAAGGCAGGATTGAAACAAGAGAATATAAGTAAGGGAGGAAATTGCTGTGCCCCATGTTGATTATTTGAACTTTATTAAAATTTTAAATCGCGCCAATGATGTAAAGATTATTTTTATCTATTGTTCCCACGACTGCGCGGCCACTTTAACAAGAGTCAGCATTGAACTAACAACGTAGTATGACTAACTGTAGATTTCACATCATTTTAATGGCAATAGGCTTAAAATTCAGGGGGGACTCATAATGTTTCCTGATATTTATATAACTATAAAAGTGAAAACTATTAAAACATCGCACACAGAGAGTGAACAGTATTAATCATAACCACTATAGTCCTTGTGAAAACAAGACTGACCTAAGTTTACTAATGTTTTTTTCATATATTTTTTTTTCATTTTGGTTGTTCGACAGGTTACAAATGAATCGAGTGATTTGTCTGATAGCCTTTCTGATAGTAGCCCTTACAGTCCAGCGTGCTCTCGGTAAGTTTCCTCTTTAATTTTTCAATTTTACTCCTATTCTTTATACGATATAAGTCACGGAAATCTGTTGCTGTGAAACAAACGACGACAAAAATTGAACATTGCATGAAGACAAAGAGGGTGTTTCAAACTTTCCTATCTATCTAGCTTTATTTAGACCTTTCCACAAAAGTCTAATTTCACTATTCCAGTAGTTTTATATTAAGGAGGCTCCATTGGGCTTCTAGCAGTTTATATATGTTGCCGGTAAAATCCGTTCTCAGTTTGAATCCGTTTTTACCTAGGTTACATTGGTGATCCTCATTTGACATGCAATCTTGGACAAAACTCTTGGGAAAAATTCTAGCCTAAGCATCATTTGGCACGCACTCACAAAATATATTGGTCCTCCCCCCCTTCCCTCCATACCAATGTTGATAATGTGATGCAAAATGCTGTGCAAACCTTTGGTCGCTTTTTAAAACAACATTAAAATGGGGGGAGGAGGGAAAGTAGGAAGAATTTACTCTTTATCACACAGACAAATTAGAGCGTCACATTTTCCCAACGAGTTTTGTCCAAGGTTGTAGGTTGAATACGTACCCAGATTAATTCAATAAACTTTTTTGGAACTAAATTAAGCCTAGAGAAATCTTAGGGTCAGGTTAGGATTAGTTTTGGTTATTATACATGGATATCAATTGGCTTAGTACACAGAAGTAAATTAAATATTAATGAAAAGAACTGTGCTGAGTTCAGCATGTTCGTCGTTTAAGTGTAGTGGTGAAGACACAGGACTACAGACCTTGAGGGTCTGAGTTCGAGCACCTGTATGTGCATAGTGCAATTCTTTGCTCCCCTGCTATGTTGCAATGTAGAGACTAAAGGGATTAGTGTATGGATAGAGAAACCGATTACATGATACGAAACATAAGATGTGTTGAGATGCGTTAGACAGAGGATGAGATTTCAGAACACAGCAGTAAAAAGCAGAACGGAAATTTTTTTAGACACTTGCAAAAGAATCTGCTGAATCTGTTGCTGAAGTATCATTTCAGTCCGAGAGTGAAAGTGAAACCGCGCTATCGGGAAGTCGTGCTGCCGATGTCCGTTTGCTTTCTAAAGAACTTGCTGATAATTGCAATTATTGAAGAAGTCCTCTGCAGTTGTCGGATTGTTGGAAAGAAACCGTATGTAGATTTACCAGCTTTCTTAACATTACCAGAGAGAAGATCATTGTGGTGAAATTAATGTCTTGGCAGTCTGCAGTTGTTATACACCTGAAGGGAAGAAGAAACAGAAAAGTCTGCTTTTCAGAGTACACTCTGTGCCTCTGTAGCTCTGTACCCTCTGTCCCCTCTGCAGCCTCTGTTCACTATTTCGGAGCCCGGTATATGAGAGACTACCCATCTTATGCTGTAGCGCATAGGGCTAAATTATACTCTGGTTTTTTTAAATGTCGGACAACACCGAGCACCGACATCGCTGTTCGCGACCTACATGATATTATGTGGTTTTAAAGTAATGCAGTTCATTGAACAAGCAAACACCACCCAACAATTAAATTTACAGCTGAAATTTCAGATACAGAAACGACATTTCTGGATACAAACACTGGCATCTACAAAGGCGAAAGTTTCAAGAGCAATTCAGTCCTTGATGTGCACACGCACTTCAAACCTACTGAAGCATTTCAACACAGGCACTTCTCCTCGTGCCACCCACCAGAATTACAGAAAGGCGTCGTCAAAGGCCAAGCTCTGAGACTTCTCAGAGCAAACTCTTCTAAAAATGAAATCACGCCCACGTGAAAGAAATTATTCCAAGAATCTTGTTTAAAGGGCGCTCACAGAAGCGCAATTTAAAAACAGGAAACTAGCACTCCTTCAAAAACCACAGGAA
>NW_027179708.1:471285-473753 GCF_036669935.1 Montipora foliosa | reverse complement strand
CGAGCCACCAGCTTCAACTTTGATACTTTGCTCTAAAAGCCAAAGCAACGTAAAGCAAAGCATGGTGGAGGTGATGATTAATCACTTGTTTTGGTTTAAAATGAACAAAAAGAAAGGCAAACTAATAATAGCACTTTAACCCTTTCACCCTAACCGGCCATAATTAGCATTTTACTCTGTCTAACACCAGACGATTTTACTTGTCAATGGGGAATCCGCAGGAATCAATGGGTTAATCACTCACTAAAAAATGTCCCAATAAAATTGTGTTCCACTAACGACCAAAACTGTACTAATAATTTGAATTACAGCTAAGGTCTGTCAAATTTCCGTCTGAGTACTGACAGCTCTTACAGTACGTCTCAACATAAAGAAAAGAAATTCTGTGGACTTAAACATTCCCAAATAGAAATGCTGTATATTCCAAATATCATTACGTAAAACTCTTCAAGATTTACCTGCTTCAGGAACTTCAAATCAATGACTATTTTGGAATAATTTCCTGGACTCCTACAAACGATCTGGTTATAGTGCACTTTGTAATGGTTTGCCCTTTAAAAGTAACACTCAGAAATAATAATGCAAATACAACTGACATTGTTTTGCGTTATCTACAAGACAAGACAACAATATCCTTTATTGAAACACAATCAATATTAAAGCAATAATACATGTTTGTGGGGTCATGTGCTAACTATAATAAAGATACACTACAGAAATAAAAGCTTAAAACTAACTATGTGACAGACATAGGATATATACACATATGGGATAAGAAAATAAATTATTGCTATCCTAAGATCATATTGCAAAAACACCAAAAGGTAACAGTGATTGACAAGTTCCTTGTGCAAAATGGTAGAGCATGTTTGAAGTCCAGCAGGACCAAGATGAGAAGTTATGATAAAACTCTAAACATACTTTTTACCAAATTATTTTACTGCTTTCAAACCCAATGAGGACCTTATGCTGGGACACTGTTTCTAGCTGCAGCTCCAAATCACATAATATATTAATAAATTTTGCCATCGAAGAAAAGAACAAACATGTGGGGTGTAACCAAAAAAAGTCCAAGGCAATAAAGCTTCCTTTCAGCCTTTTCAGGAAAAACTATCCACTGTCAACCATACTTGACTCAAAACAATTCCTTGATCCAACAACACATGACAGTCCCCTAAAACCAAAATTTGGACATCATTAATGCTTCCAGAAAACAACAGTCTAAAAAACATATTAAAAATATTTGAAAAACAGTCACGAACCTGAATCTACAGATCTTCCAAACATTATTTTAACTCCATGGACTTTGATTTTCATTTTAAACTCAAATTAATTGCAAATCCATAACTTGGTAACTACTTGAAAGCAAGGAGCGTTGAGATGTGACTGCTAAAAAGTATAATAACTAAGACATTCACCAGAAAAGGGAATATAAATGACCTTACAAGCAGCTATTTAAAATATTTGATACTAGGGTTACGTCCCAATGACACAATCACATTCCAAATCAAATTAACATCTGATCGAATCATTGATCATTCATGTAGAGGTGCCGATCGTAAGGAGTAACGCACAAGAAAATAACCTTCACGCTGAACAATATTACCATTTCCCTGCCACCTGGTACAAGCCAATTCACACATGAACGGAAACCTTAGGAATCCTTCTTTCTGCACATTACAGTAACCTTTTGTACCCGGTGGCAAACAAACTTTCCACATTAAAAATTGCGTAAAAACTCACCTGTATCACAACTCTTATCCCACGAAATAAAATTCTCCAGGAGCAAATTTTCCGAGGATACTAGTTGGATTGGAGTTGCAAAACGTGGTACAAAATATAAGCGTTCTCTAAGAATACATTCCACTTGAAACTGGCGTTAAAACGAGCCTTGATCGCTCTAAAAAGAACAGAAACCAACAAGCTACCGATTCTCAAAGGGCAGCCATTTTTCTGTTCTTCTCGGGAGTACCTTTTTCATGAGAGCCAATGATAGTCCCGGAAACGTATCACGTGCCATTTTGCGCGACTCATGCGCAGGACATTTTTCGCCAGTGAAGGTGTGACCACTGGCCAACACATCACGCATGCGCACAACCATTTCAGCCGATCAATTGGCAAACCTGGACAGCTGTTTCGGCATCGTTGGGCGTCAACAGCATGGCATAAATGCAAAGGTTGGTCAAGACAACGTGAACATAGGCGAAGGCTGAAGAAGGCTGGTGTTGGCCAGCCGAAATATTGCAACAACGCCTATGTTCACGTTGTCTTGACCAACCTTTGCAGGATATTTTCTATTTTAAAGTTTGTTTTGGTGTGGTCACGATCTATTTTGATTCAACGTAGAGCAAGTTTTGATCGTACACGGTTTTGCAGTGGTTTCATCCTAAAAAGCATGGCATAACTAACATACCTCGCGGGTGTTTTTAGGCACCCCTTTAAATGGCAGCTCCAGATGCTAGAAATGT
>NW_027179708.1:461285-463785 GCF_036669935.1 Montipora foliosa | reverse complement strand
TTATCCACTCTATCCAGGTAAAAAGCTCACCCAAGGATAGAGAGGACTTACACTAATTAAAGAATTAACAAAAATGATTGTAAACTTAAAGGATGGAAATATTCACATAAACCAGTCAACTCAAGGGCACAAGTTGTTGTCAGCTATATGATTCCTACAGGTAAAGGTGTTTGCGGTCCAAAGGAACTGATACAATTTTTTGTTCTCCCTCTACTTGTGTTTCTGCAGCAGCAAATCTACAGTATATCCTCTGCACAGGAAAAAAACGTGAAGGGCCATATGCCAAAAAGTCATTGAGTTTCCAGGTCTTGGTAGGATTTCCAAATCGATCAAGGTTTTCATCTGGTTTATGCCACAAAACGCAAGCAAAGACATGTTGTGCAAACTTCCCATTCAAGTTAATAGAATGAGAAAAGTAATAAAGAACATAACCAGCAAAAAATTCAAGTGAATTAAGATTCAGAGCTTCCCCGTCAGCAGCTGCCCATGAGGCATAAATCCTTCCTGAACGCAAAGTGCGACACTCCAACTTGGAACTGTACAACTGATTTCCAATAGTGACTGTGGAATATTTCTTGATGGTCTCAGCCATTGATTTCCAGTCGAGTGATTGCTCTGGATAGAGACACTTGTACACTGCAAATAGGGCATCATGATCTTCAGTTTCCAGGCTCTGTACTTTGTAGTTTGTTGGAAGCTTGAGATGAGTAAGGTTTGACCAGTCAACTATAGTTATGGGAACAGTGGTAGACATACTGTGTAATGAGCTGGCAGTTGACAACAGAGGATTACTTATGGTGACATTGGGTGAAGATCGATTGTGTAGCAAGTATTCAAATTCAGTTTTGTATTGAGATGGCAGCTGAACACTGTCAAGGAATTGAGAAAGTATTAACTTTCTCATTAACTGAAGTTCCAAAGACCTCTTGTTTCTTGAGACACTTCCCATGATACCATTGTACCTCTCAAAACTGAAACACCAAAAACTATGGACTGGGCCATGGTCTAAAATAATGTCCTTTAAGTGACAGTGACGATGCATGTTTGGAGTGATAGCTTTTTTCCCATACAATTTTTCAAACTCATTGCAAAATTTCAATAGGAGCAGGTCTGCTCGTTGTAGATCTATTGAAGTGAGCGTGAATCGACACAAATATTTACAAGCTAGAACAAAGGTTTGCCAACACTGCAGATGATTGTCTCCAATAACGTCTTTAAGGGCATACATTGAATAAATCAATGTCCAGTCTTCTTCCATTGCTCTGCAGTGTAGGAGCCATAGTTACTAGAGATTTTCTTTGGCAAACGCCCCATATCAGTTGGAACATCCATCTCCTCAATACGTTTCTCAAGGCGCTTCATTTCTTTCTTCGCAATCACTCCCTGTTTATCCCACAATTTGAAGACATACTTAGCAGTTCCCAAAAATAAGTTATGCATTGGGTCCACGGTGCAAAAACGAATGATATCAAAATATTCAAGATCCAACAAACAACTCCTGTGCGTAATGCCAAATTCTTTACTCAGTTTGTTCCTAGCTGCGACAGTCTTGCATGATGCTAGTCTTCTCGCATTTGACCTGTGCTGCGTGTCAGTGCGTGGCTGCCAGTTTTCCCGGTCAAAACGGGAATAGTCTCTCTTCTCTCCAAATCCACCTGGAAATTCCTTGAGGCAACGAGAGCAGCCACGATGTGCACTGTGTCCTTTGAAGCCACATAACTTCCGTGCTGCAGGAATATCAGCTGCTATGCAAAACAATGCTGCACGAAACTTTAATGAAATGGAACTAAGGCTAGACTTGAGTCGTACACCTTTCCAAAGAGCCTGCAGTTCATTAACTGCTGGTTGCAGAAACTCATTAAGAGACTTTGGTTCTCCATCTAAAGAGGGAACAATGCCAACAACGATCACATTTTCCCATTTGAATCGCAATTGCCTTGGTAAATTTAGTAGTACCAAATAAAGAACTCCAACAGAATAATCCTTGCGATGTTTGATTGGTTGGAAAAAGTCAAAGTTCAGCATCAGTCCATAATTCCTTGGCTGGCACAGAAAAGGAATTCCCCGATAATTTTGAAAATCCTTCCATATTTGGCCACTGTAGACATCAGAGAGTGTTCCCTCTGTTTGTGGCTGTTCCCTCCATTCTTTGCAACTTTCTGGGATTCCTTTTTGCCCAAGAACCCTTTCAAGTTCCTCAATTACACTGCTGTAACAGTAGTAATTAATTGGATAAAACTGATCTTTGCCATCTTTCAGTTTCACTTTTTTAACCAACTGTGCATTGCAGATTTTCTTCTTCCCTCTGGACATGAATGTGTTTGAACACGTTTTAGCCACAGTTCTATTGTTCTGATCTACCTTTAGGCATGCATCGTAAGCATATAGCTTTGTGCATTTTGGGCACACAACATATTTTGTAAAGTAATCTCTATCCAAGTTGATGAATTGGCGCAGCAGATACAAAGACGATGGTAGTATAACAATAAGTTCAGCCAAA
>NW_027179708.1:428785-436285 GCF_036669935.1 Montipora foliosa | reverse complement strand
TCAGACGCTGAACTGCGGCCAATGTTTTTAATGTTGTATAAACAATATATAGGTATTAGCTTGCGTGTCAATCCCCTCTCCCTTCATCTCTCTCCCCCTCTCCCTCACTTTTTTACGCTAGCCTGCCACGCCGGCTAATACATGTTATAAATACTAAGGGTCTCTAGGAGTAGCTAATGATTGAGAATGTGACATCAAAACAACGTTTTAATGGTTATACTAACTTCGCACTGCGTATAAAAGTCGTGCGAATTGATGCACTTCAAATGACTGATTATTCACCAAACGTGTAACAAGCCTTGTTCTCTGGGTTTCTTTTTGTCAGAGAAGCAAGTCGCGTGGTCATGATGCCGTTTCCCAAATTGCTACAATCTAATCCACTGTCCCAACAAATGGAGTACGAACGAAAGCTACAGAGGAGTTTGAAATCGGCGAGCAGTGCTGTTGGAGTTATAGTTTCTGTCGCGTCAAAGCTCGACACCGACGATAAGGCTGTAACAGAGACAATTGCACGCGTAGAGAACATTCTTGGACAAAGTGTGCACCACAGGATTCTACGGAATTATACCATGCTGATGCTGTTTGCGACAAAGGTAAATAAAATTAAACAAGACGCCTGGAGGCGTCAACGTGGAATGGGTAATTTGCCGCAAACTTTGACTGGTTATTCGGGTAGCCAAACACACGATGGTTCGGTAAATAGTCTCCTCGCCATATGCCATATGCATTCGATAGATAGGAATTTGCTGATTCAACCATATTTTAGTGGAAGAATATTCGGCACCTTCATTTCGAGGTTATTTGTGCCGTGCGAAGTGCGTGCGGTGGACAGTAAGTAGAAAATAAAGTCATTTAACACCATCCAAAAACACCAATCAATTTTAGACCCCTATTATGGTTTAATTGAGGAGATTTGTCTCTCAATTCGCTGAAGTGCGTAATGTAAATATGTGTTAAAACAGTCAAGCGTACAAAATGCAAACCAGTGAAACTTAAAAATATCGTTTTCTTTTTTTTGAGACAAATACAAAGATTACCAATCTTGTCACATTCGTCTGGAATGCAAATTATTCACAGTTGAAAACGAAAAACTAAACCGATGAACAGAACAGATGTATCGCTTTTCAGTCATTCAAATATTTATGGTCAACCTATGTCACGGCGCAGGGAGAATTCAATCTTCACTCAAAAGGTTTTCTCCGACAAACGAGAGCGTATAGAAAGACGAACTGTGGCTGATCAGCTAGCCGCACTGTTTGGCGATTCCAGCGTCACGTGGTTCCTTAAAGTACAGGAATAACATAGAAAAAAATTCCACTAGAAAAAAGAAAACATCACGGGGTTCAGGTCACCCCTCCGTGTAGTAAACCCGGCCAGCTGGGTTTAACAACAGTCATATGCACAAGCACGTGGCTACTTCGATGGCGACGAAACTCGTCCGAATACTTGGTCTGCCTTTTTGGCATCCCACGAAACAAAAGAACTCAAAGGTGGCAGTTTCAATCATAATTAAAAAGAGGTTGTTACTTCCACCATTCCTTTTTAACTGAACATTTCAGCAAACACAATCAGATTTTTCTGTAAGACCAGCTAAGATTCTGAAATCCATTCATTGATTTTCTTCTTTGTTGTACTCTTTCAATAGATAGCTGAAATGTGTCCCGAAGAGAGTCCGGACGCCAAGGAGCTGTGGGACTTCTTCTCTGAACAAATTAGGCCTTGCGTTGAGAAATATCAAGTGGAACGTGTCCGGGATGGTACGTGCGAGGTTAACACCACGGTGACGGCCACCTCCGAAGTAGTTAATTTCGTTGAAATTATTCTTGGCCACCTTTCAGACATGGATGAAAACGAGGTTAGTTTTAGGTGAAATTGATACATTCCCAGCTCAGATGGGAATGTATAATTTTTGTAACTCTGACTCCGCTGGTTTAGTTTTAACCATTTTAAGTAGTTTGTGTTTTTGCTTAAGTTAAAGTTTATCTCTTTTTTACTGTATTATATTCTATGTGTTTAGCAAAATAAAATGGTTGTCGTTGTTATCCGCATCTTTTTTAAAGGTTATGCGCACTTAACCCTTGGAAATTTGTTCAGTAAACTGTTACAATATGAATTGACCATTTTCTTTAATGTTTGCCAGGAGCCAGCGTTTATCATAAACATTCTTTTGATACAGGCTAGGAAATTTGTTAATCCAGCAGTCCTCTGCCTTGGAAAACTTGGTTATGCCTTGGCTAAAACGAAGGTCCAGAACCTATTGGGGAAGAATTATCCGCTCCGGCCAGTCTGTAAAGCAGTAGAAGAAGGGGGTCTAGGCGAGGACAACGTTATTCGAGAGTTTAAATCAGACATCGAAGGAGGGAAGCATAAACAACGAGCACTAACCTTCAGACGAACGGTCATACCTTCCTATTTGAGAAGAAGATTAGACGAAGGTAACAACTTCTTCCTAGCAACGTTCTATAAGTTAATATAAATAAATGTTTCGATACATGCAAGCATTGTTCGAAACGCCATTGCAATTACACAAGCAGTGCAGGGTTTATTTTCACATCTGCTCTATGTTGCGATACCATTTCAAGTACCAAACATTTTACTCGCAGTTCAGCTGCATGATGCCAATAGTTACATTCAGTTGCTTGAACCACGAGATTTCAATTTTATATTTTAATTGCATGATTATGTTAGTGACATAAAATCATTAGTTCAAATACTTTACTAGCTGGTAAAGTCAGTCTGACATATTTTCTTGATCTTCATTACATTTTTAGAAATTGATACTGCACCTTTCCCCTGGAACTTTTTTCTGGCAAGCCCATATCAAAGAGGCGTCTATATGAATTTCGTTTTGAATTCCAAAGGGCAGAAAGGGTTACATACTAGCTCTATACCACTGACTAAAAATTCACATTCGTTCACTCTTTTTAATTGACCATATAATAATCCTATTTTACAGTGCTTTGTTATCAACCCAAAGACCAGGAAGTTGGTAAGTTGGCCGGACATTAATCTTAATAAATATGTATACTAATATTAATAACTAGTTATGTTTCAGTTTTATACAACAGTAGTTGAGCTTTTGTTGAATGTCGCCTCATCAAGGCGTCCTTCGTCCTTTACTGGAAATACATCATGATTTTGGAGGGACAATACTCTCATATCCTTGCTTCACTGTTTTATATATAGACGAAGAGAGTGAGTCAAGAATGGAGATTTCTGTTATCTGTAAGTACGCAAATGAGTGTGGATGTCTTTTCATCTGAGTTATAGAAAGTTACTCTTCTTCTATTTCTCGGTTTAACTCGTAGTAGGTTTATCTTCCAGGAGTCGTAGTTTTCTTCAACCTGAATTTTTGTTACCACAAACGGAAAGAGGTAAACTCTACAGACAAAAAAGACTTGCTACAGTGTTGGTTTTATTACCACCTTCCCATGATAGAGATTATTAAAAACTGAGAAGAGTTTCAATGTGCATGAGAGTTATATATATCGTTGTTTTATTTTTTAAAGCAAACCTAGTATACAATCTCTTCTCTTCCCAACAGATATTATTTACTCTTATCAATAAACTCCGACCTTATTTCGATGCGCAGTGAAAAAAAAAAAAAGAAAGGATGTTTAATCTTGTCATGTCGGCATAGGTCAACAAGACTTTGCCTTTAAACTTTAATGTGGCGTTATTCTGTTCAAAGGTTCTAACAACACCAGGTGGCTAAACCAAAGGGAAATGATAACCGCCCACGGTGAGGAGATGGACGGTTATTTTAAGGTATTTTACCCTTTAGACTGCAACATAAAAAGAGGTGAGGAAATTCTCCTGGATGGTGACGAGAACACCACGTCTGCGTTCCCTCCTGGAACCAAGGTGACATTTTCAGTCGTCCAAACAGGACAACAGGACGACCAAGATCAGGAGAGTGCGAGCGACTCCACTAGCGAGTCTGGTAATGAGGATTTTAATAGGGATGACGATGACGGTGATGATGCTGACATGGCATCAACCGATGAAGGTAAATATTTATCTATGTTTGTAAGAACTCAGGAGAAAGTAGCGGTTTACTCCGGCAGCATAAAACCATTTTTTTTTCTCTGTGAGAACATCTGGGAACGAAGGCTCGGCTTGTTTAGACAGTCTTTTCTCACGATTAAACAGTTGATCACAACAAGTGAGAAACAATCGCTATTAACTGTCGTTAGTTATGTATACTTAATTTAAAGCTTGTTCGAGGTGCACTTCATCCAGCCAACGATTTTATGGATGGATGATAGAGCAATCCATCTTTGAACATAAAGAGGGCCAAATGGAACCTTACAGGCCAAGTTGTGACTTCAATCATTTATTTATTTTCAAAAGGAGAAGGCGAAATAAAGGAGACAGGAAAATCATTTGCGAAGAAGAAAGGTATCCAAACAATTGATTATTGAATTCAGTGATGGTATTCGTAAAAATCTTCTCCAATCACAAAAGTTTGATTCAACAATTCCCTGTACGTGGGCAACTCGTACTACCTTAAAGGCCCGTACGCATCAGGTGGAAAAGAATTGTTTAGCTCTGACAAAAATCTCGACAAATTTTGTCTCCGCCATATTTTGAATTGACTAATCGAGTACGCACTTGCCATTTTAAAGCCTGCAAATTGTAAGAATCTGACAGTTTTGACCCTCTGAAGCAGGACTACGACGCTTTTAAAGACTGGTACGGCTTGACCAAATTTTGGTAGAACGAAAAACGCCGTTTGCACTTGCAGAACGGAACTGATAACAAATATTTTTGCAAAATAAACAAAAATTCGCCTCGTGCGTTCGGCCCCTTATTCTCACTAACTTTCACGAAAGTCAAGCGCCATATTTCGCGAGTATTAATTTCACGACTTTGAGAAGAAATTAAATATGGATTGTGTTAAATTTCACGATGTTTTTCTAATCTTTAATGTGTGGAAGATTTCATAACATCGTCATTCTACAATAGCAAACATAACAACGCCCCAAGGTACGGTATTCCTAACTACTTAATAACCGAGAGCGAGGTCGTTACGGGAAAATCTCAAACTAAGGCCTTGCCGTATTGACCGAGCTATAGCGAGGTCAACACAGCTAGGCCGAGGTTTGAGATTTTCCCGTAACCACCGAACGGTCGAGGTTATTAAGTTGTTTATTATATGGCTAACATAACGGTTATAAAAAAAAAAAACGCTTAGTTCAAGCAGAACTCGTGCTTCACTGTAATCTATTCATTACGTTTGCCAAACCCAGGTCAAACTTTTCACTAACAGTTTTCCTGGTCGTGTTTTCAGTTTTTTGTTCTAGCGGCAACAATTTTCAATGTAAATAAAACAAATGTGACTTTTTGTTGTTTTTGCTCCTAATTTGCATCATCCGTAATCGGCCCGTGGGCATTATGGGAGAATAATGCCCTAGCGCTTCGCTTCGCTTCGCTTAGCCAATCAGAGTGCGCGTTATATCGTACACAAACACTAGCCGTATAATAAACAGTCTAAATACCCAACACGTCCACAGTACACTTCTGAGTCGTTGAACGGATCCTCTTCGGGAGCTTCGTTTCAACGCTCATGACGGAAAATCGAACAAAAAAACACCTAAACATGAAGCTGAGACATGGTAGAACAACAGTATTAAAACAGCAGTTTGAATCTCATTAATATAGTTTTAAATTTCGCGAGTAAAAATCGCGAAATTTAGTGAGAATAAGGGAATATGCCTTGCAATAACAACTCACGGTAGCTCTGTTTAATTTAAATAATCTTTTTTTACAGGAGAACTAGAAAAATTAAGCGACGGCTTTGTGTGGTTTAGAAAACCCACAGAAACGTCACGAAAGCGGACAGTCAGAGGTAATAAATTGTGTGATAATTTAACTCAGACAAATTTCAAAGGACAATCATGTCGTTTTCAAGTTATAAGCCATTGACGCTTAATGTAATAGTATATTGTAGCGTTAAGTACAGTTTGATAAACTAAAAACACGCGCATTACAATTCGAAATTCATTAAAGTTACCAATTCTAAATTCTCAACAATTCTCAAATCAAATCAATATTTACAATTCTTTACAATTTTCAAATCAAATCAAATGATGGTTTTTGGAGAGAGGGGAAACCAGGAGTACCCGGAGAAAAACCTATCGGGGTAGAGTATAGAACCAACAAACTCAGCCCACTTATGATGCCGCATCCGGGAATCGAACCCGGGCTACATTATTGCGCCAACCCTGCTCCCCTGCGCTACTGAGCATGAGTGCTTTTATCAAATGTGAAACACGAGTAAGTGCTAAAGCATTTTGGAAACTGATGTCTGAGCCATGCATGTACATTAAGAAAAGTAATATCCAATACATGTCCTGTCTTAAGCTGTCATTTTAGTATGACACATTGATTTTAGTTTCGTTTTTTTTTTGGGAAGGTATGCATGCTTCCGAAAGAACAGAAAACGCAGAAAAAGAGGTAATGTTTCATAACATCCAAATTACAGTTTTTTTTTTATTAGATTCTTTGATATAGCGGCCTTTTTCAAGTTAATGATAGAGTTCTTCAACAAGGTGTGAAAAATATGCTATGTCGAAACCACCACAGAAAACAAAAAAATGGGAATCTCACGGAGCTTTGGCTTCACCCTCTTCCCCACAGCACGTAATGAAGCAAGGAAAGATAGTGTTTTTGTGCTGTATTTATTTTTAATAATTTCTCTTGATACTGTTGTATGCATGTACAAACGATATCAATACCATGTAATGTTGCTAACGCAGTAAGGTTTGGAAATCTGTGCTGACATTAATTTTCCATCTACGTACAGGCCCTTAATGTCGAGTTAGCCGCTCCAACAGCCGAAGGTAAGCATATAAAAAGAAGACGTCGTGATACCTCTAAGAAGTTTTTTCCAG
The DNA here is from genome assembly GCF_036669935.1 of Montipora foliosa. Lineage (NCBI taxonomy): Eukaryota > Metazoa > Cnidaria > Anthozoa > Scleractinia > Acroporidae > Montipora > Montipora foliosa. The sequence continues at coordinate 429,389 of NW_027179708.1, read as the reverse complement.
TGTGTAGTGACTACATAAACATACAAATTCCAATCCTAGTTCATTATTGTAGAACGTCTTAGTGATAACAGCCTATTTGCAATTTTTCCACAGAAAAGCGAGGAAAAAGACGGAAGAGACATTAATGTCCTTTCTATGAGAGCAGAGGACATTTTGAGCAAGGACACCTTGATAAACATTAGGAACCTCACTCATACAGAATGAATGAATGACTGCGTGATTTTATAGTCTGTATAAAACAGTATCCGTGCAATATTAATATCAGTTGATATAGTAGCATTGTTGAATAAGCCGAAATGAAGAATTTACAAATTTGGAAATTTTGAGACGTTATGTTTTTGTTCTATACGACTAAAATAAGGAATTATCTGTTTTTTTTTTCGCGTTAAAACTGTTTTAGGTGATCATACTAAAAAAGTAGCAAAGAGACACAGTTCCTACTGGTTGCGTCTACGTACTCAACTGATCATCACTGTGCTATCTATAATCTAGGTCATATTCCGCCGATGTCGTTGTTCAGTACAGCCCTAGCCTGAAGAACAGCGAAAACAGGCCACTAAAGTACTTTTTACATAACGGGTGGACGAAGATATTTAATTTTTAA
>NW_027179708.1:401285-411285 GCF_036669935.1 Montipora foliosa | reverse complement strand
ATTCAGAGTAACTTAAACTAGGGTTCTCATGTCAACGAATAGGCAAGGCCTCCAAATGACTGCATATATTACGGGTGCTAAAGCGCAGTGGTGCACATGATCTCCTTCGAATTCAGTCACATTGCACTAATTAGATCGGTACTGGAGTGCAGTTGTCCTGTGTAGCAGTCCTCTCTCTCGATCTCTCGCTGTCCAGCTCTCAGAAAGAATCGAGAGAGTGCAAAAACGTGCGTTACGCATCACTTTTCCTGTGCCTCCCACTACGAAGATGCTTTGAAGCTGTCCGACTGCACGACTCTGTGCGAACGACGAGAGCTCTTATATGCGAAAACTTTGAAAAGATCAAGGAGGCCGGGTCACGCCTTTACCATCTTATGCCACCGATTCGGGCGCGCGCGCATGGCCGCTCCCTGTGCTTTAACGATGGGCCATCGCTGATGAAATGTAAACAAGAGCGCTTTAGGAAAAGTTTCTTCCCCCCCACATGTGCTTTAAAGCTCATGGTCTCTAGTAGTAAACTTTTTATCATATCGAAATTGTAGGCTGTAAATTCACAGTAATTTAAAAATGTAAATTCAAAGTAATTTTAAAATGAAATGCCCCGTTCCCATCAAGCTTAAGTTGTCAAGTTGTCAAGTTGTACTTTTAGTAGGTGTATTTTTATGTAATGTAATTAGGCAATTCGCTCCATTGCGCGCTTTTTTTTTATAATAAAATGCTATTATTATTAAATTTCAAACACATCTTTTTATTAAACGCTAGAATGTACTTACTTTTAATAACCCAGACATTCCTTGAAATCCGTCGACAGTTGCTCTGTAAAATGTCAACAAATATTTGAATATGTATAGTGACATGGCTTCATTTGTCCCATTTGAGGCCAGGTTTTTTAATTAAGCGAAATTTAAAATTCTTCGTCTTGGGTTATCTCTTCTATCGGGAATATTCATTCAACACAAGTCCACAAATTTAAGAAAACACTAAACAAGAATACTCTTTCTTTGATAAAATATATACATCTCATTCAAAAAGGTCGAGGTGCGTGACGTAACCTTCGCCGCTTATTTTTTACACTCAGCATATGTTTTCACTTTCATGAAACAGCAGAACAGAATATTTTTGGCCTTTGGATCTCAGTCAGTTACTCATTTTTCAGTTCCCTTAGCCTTTTTTCGAAGTGCCTCCTATTGCCCAGACTTTCTCAGGAAAATTAATTTTCTTCGTTCTGAGGGAACTAATTGTCTTACGGATCAAACACATCTAGAAGTACTTACTTTCAATAACCCAGGCATTTCTTGAAAATCTCTTTGATAAAATATATACGTCATATTCACCAAGGTCGCCCCCCCCCCCCCCCAACCCGGGCTAAAGCCATCAATAGACTGGAAAAAAGAAGTTAAAAGGAAATGACTTGTACATTACAGTGAGAAAAACAAGGTTGGCAAAACGTTTTTTTATTATATCTATTTGTAGTCAAATACAATACTTTCCATAGACTTAAAAGTGTTTAAAATAAAAACTAACGGTAAAAACACGCGACATTTCGACCGAACTTCAGTCATTACCAAGCTAAAAGTGAGGATATTTTTTTTCTGCATAAGTATAAATATAAAACAAAGAAGTAAAAGTATGTAAAGTATGAAAATGTAAAAAAGGGGTGTGCAAGAATAACATAATTAGAATTAAAAAACTTTCGCTCGAACTGAGTCTGACTGTACATGGAGATATGGTCTCAGTTCATTAATAAAAAAATCATTTTATAAATGGAGGGTCAAACTTGTTCTTGCACTTTTTAAGATAGTAAAATTCCTGGTAAGATCATTGGGCACATAAGAATGCTTTTTTGTTTTATATTTATACTTATGCAAAATGTTTATCTTCACTTTTAGCTTGATGATGACCGAAGTTCGGTCGAAACGTCGGGTGTTTTTTTGATAGTTTTTAGTTAAAATTATTTAAAGAAACCTTTACTTAACAGTGTTAAAAGTCAAATAGGCTGTGCTGTAGAATACACCGCGCTTAATTTGGCAATGTTAGAGAACTTACTTAGTGAAAATATGCTCTCGGCTGTCTTTGTGCGTCATTACTCAATAACTTCAGAATCATTTAGTCGTTGTCAGGTTACGCCTTAATACTGAAATAAGGATCAAGAAGCCAAAGCCAATCTAATGTTATGGCTTGGTTTTACAAGCTGTCAAATAAGATATTGAAAAATTGCCCAACACAATTTATTAATTTTTGGTCTAAAGAATAAATGACTTAGAGGAAGCATTGCACTTCAGTTGTCCCGTTGTGAGGTCTTCCTCGCTACTTGAAGTTACGTTTTCTGGTGTCTGCACAGTGACTAAAGGTCTGTATGTCATTTGAGCTATTATTTCTTTTTCAAGCAAAACACCAAACTGGCAAAAAATATTCTATCAACACAACTTGCTTGGAAACTGGTGAACTACGAGAGCATGTTTTAATTTGTCCTCTTTCAGCTGATAGTACAAAAATTTGTTTTGTCAACCCTGATCGACATCAAGGGAACTCAGTTCGTCACCAAAAAAACATCTTCACTAGAAATTTCGAATTGTGAAAAAATACCATACCTAGTTTCCGAAAGGTAATTTTGACAATTGAAACCAAATGCACCCTAAAGCTGAAGATATAAAAGACTCGGGAAAAAAATGTCGACTAAAATTTCAGGATCTAATCAACAATCTTTGACAAAAGCAAAACAGGTGTGTAAAACATTTTTTCGACCTCTGAGTTAAAAGGATGTAACATGAGCGAAGGGTTTATATATTTCATTGATAGCCAATTCTTGTCTCATTTTTTGGTCGGCAACTTACTAGATCTTCGCTTTAAGAGGTGTTTTGCAACCAGTCTCAAGAGACACAGATAACAATGATGTAATGTACAATTGCTGGTGGACGAACAAAAGGAGCAAATAAGAGATCTTTGTTTTTTTTTCGTCCACCAACATTGCAGTGATGACGTCACGTGAAAACCACCAATTTCGCGATGCTGGTAATTCACCACCAAGTGGTCGCTTCGATTGGTTCTCGCTGTCCCGCTTTATTGTAGCTTTTTCATCAACCAGTCAGTTTGAAACATATGTTAGCACCAATGCCACACGAAGTGCACTCGTACTACACTTTAACGCAACATTGTTTCCGTAGGTAAGCACACGTAAGGCTGTGGTCTTTGAAAAAAATTACAAGCCCTTATTTATTCAAAATAGCACGAGAAAAATCGTGTGACGTTAGACATAGCAGACGCGACGCACAAATATCACGAATCAAGTTTCGAACTTTGGAGCTATCCAAGGCTAGCAATTGATTGGTTATGTGTGAGTTTCTTTGATCATTGACCAATTAGAATGCTTGGTTTGTAATCTCTTTTTGAAATGAATTACCTCTTTTTTGCATAAGCCTTCCTCTCTTCAGTCTGCTTTGCCGATCAGAATGAAGGACTTGCCACTGATGTATATGTATACGCACTCGCCTGCAACTCTAGTAATTGGTCTTCAAGGCATTTTTACAGATCAAGATATATCTTTAGGCGAGTTCTTAAATAAGATTTGGCTTTCACAAGTGACCATTCTCAATCCCATGGGTGATAACATGCAATGACTTGCGATTAGATCGAAATGTCTAGTTTCGCCAGAAAATATTTCTATAAATAACTGTCTACAAAATCGCGGTTGCTCAAGTACAATGAAGTTGTACTCTCCTAGTCATGCAATTTTTCTTTGTATTCTGGTATAGGAAATGGTATGGTATGGTATTTGATATCTTTCAAAACAGCAACCCTATGCGATTTTTAATTTACGATATACTCAACAAAATTTTTCTTTCGCTGTGTTTCCATGGGCAACACAACCCTTTCTGGTTGGTGCTCATAGACCTTATTCATAAATGGCGGTCACATTTATAATTCTTTTGTCCACGTGCAAATTAGCCTACCAAGCCTCATTTTAAAGCAAGAATTCTTTTCAATTCACTGTATGGTATGGAGGCTTGGTAGGCTAATTTGCACTTCGACAAAAGAATTATAAATTGACTGCCATTTATGAATAAGGCCTATACCAGTTCTCACTTCTGTCTATACCATACTTACAACAGAGTTTCCAGTGCACCAATCTGGCAATATTGTCATGCCTTCTCTTGTACTCTTTCTGCGCCAGTTTGTTACATTCACTAATAATGTGGTTTATTGTTTCAACCTTCTCCCCACACAATCTGCAAAGTGGGGAATCCACTGACTTGTCAATGTTGAACTTGACATAATTCTTTCTCAGAGCCTGTTATTGGACTGCAAAAATAAGTGCTTCAGTTCCGATTTTTAAATCACTTTTTCTTGTCCATTCCCACATCTTGTCTTTGTCAACTGTCTCCGGCATATTACGCAGGAATTGGCCATGCATTTTTTTCTCTTTCCATCTGTTCAAGCCAGCATTCTGTCTTTCTTGTTTCAAGTCTCTCTTTTCCTTTGCTTCATCACTGTTTAAAATTCCTACCCCTCTTACTCCTACCAACAATCTCTCGTTTGAATTCTTTAGATACCATTATTATTATTATTATTATTATTATTATTATTATTATTATTATTATTATTATTATTATTATTATTATTATTATTAAATATTACTGACGACATAAGAAGCGACAAGCACACTTATAAGGCAAATTATGTGTTTAAATTTATTGATATACTTCTGTTTTGACACGAGTTAGGCAAACTTTAAGACAAATGTTCTTAACACTGGATTCAACGCAAAACCATTCTCCTTGCAGCTGGAGAGGAAGTCACCAACGAATATTAATTTAAACGCAGCTTCTATGTTGTCACTTAAGGTGAAACAGCGGAACAGAATATTTTATTTATTTTTCTCTGGATCTTAGTCAGTTGCTCATTTCACAATTCACTTTAGTATTGTTTTCGAAGCGACTTCAATTCTCAGGTCTTTTTCAGGAAAAATAGTTTTCTCTTTGCGCGAGCTAGTTGCATTGCCTTGGTTATGAGTGTACTGATCACACGACATTTGAAATTGCAAAAACGGCTAAATTTAAGACCTGTCTTTTCTAATAAACACTAGAATATACTTTCATTACATATTACTTAAAAGCGGGCCACAGTTAATTGTTCTGTAAAATGTCGACGATCAATAACATGACCTCGAGCACGAGTTATTGTCCCATGCTGGACAAGTGACCATGTTTGTGAATTAACCTTGCTTTGACCTTCTTCGTCTCGGGTTATATAAATTTTCATTCAGCACAATTACCCAAGTTTAAGAAAAAGTTAGTAAACACGAATACGTTTTCTTGGAAGAAAATATATATCGGCTTTTATTCATAGAGGCCGAGGTCCGTAACTTAACTTCCATTTGTGTATTTTTTCACTTAAATTGTTCGTGCGAGGGCGAAGCACAATGACGTTACTGAATTTACTAGAAAAAATAAAAAGGTGTCGTAACTTGCACTTTGGAGTGTAAAACAAGATTGATAACATCTTTTTTACATCTATTAGAAATTAATTGGCGCGGGAAAGCATAACATAAAGTCAAATAGGCTGTGTTGTACACTTAATTTGCTAATGATAGAGCTCTTACTAAGTATAAGAAGTTCTCGGCTGCCTTCGGGCCTTGATAATTCTCTTCAGGCTCATTCAGTCGTTTCAGTCGGTAGCCTACGCATTGAACCTAAACTTGATTTAATGTTAAGTCTTGGTTTTACAAGCTGGTAAGCAAGGTATAGACAAATTGCCCAAGACGAAAAGTGAAAGAGGTGTGTCCAAGGTTAGTAATTTAGCGTCTTTCGCGCATTGTACCTTATTTGCCCTGCTTTGAAAGTCTTTTCTCTAGTTGAAATGAAGTTTTTGCAGCAACCGGTTTCCGGTTGCCATATTAGCTGGTTTTTGTTAAAAACGGCAACAAAAGGTTGGTATAAGTTTAAGTTTAATAAAGCTTCTTACCAATGTACAAAAGAAAATATATATACAAAAGTACAATAGGTAAAGGAAAGCAATAGGGGGAAACTGAATTCGAATATAAAAACTGCTCTCCAAAAATAAAAGTTAAAACTTTACAATTAAGAATAGTATATCTAATATATATTTTCACAATGTGTTCGAAACATAAAAGACCTATCTATTTACAAAGATAATTAAGTAGCAAAATTTTAAACGAGCTTAAGCTAGAAGCAGACATAACTGAGTTAGGTAAAGAGTTCCAGTCATTAACGTAACGGTTAAAAAATAAAAACTTAAAACAGTTTGTCCTTGCTGCTTTAGGCCTAATTTTAAAGTCATGGTTACTTCTAGTTCTTGTTGGGCCAGTGAGATCCACATATGCGGTATATAGTCAATATCAGAATAGCCATGAATTATCTTGTAAAGCTGAAGCAAGCAGAGGTATTTCCTTCTAAGCTCCAATGATGACCAGTTTAGTTCAGTGAGCCTTTCAGAGTAAGGTTTATCAAATCCACATATCAATCGAGTAGCACGACGCTGGATGGATTCAATACTGTGTATGTGTTTAACCAAATAAGGGTTCCACACTGGGCAGGCATATTCCAAAATAGGACGAACTAAAGCTGTTTTAATTGCCACGGGATCTTTGGGCCCAAATGTTCTCCTTATTAGACCCAACACTCGATTTGCCTTACCAACAATGTAATTGATATGAGCGTCCCACCTTAAAGAAGATTCAATCCAAATACCCAGGTGCTTATGTTTATCTATAGCCGACAGATTATTCTCATTTATCACATACTGATGAACTAAAGGACATTTAGACTTGGTAACATGTAGGGCCTTACACTTTTCGGGATTCAGCGTGACAGGCCACCCTGAAACTCAACACAGTCATCTACAGATGCCATGTTACGATAAAGTACGCTGTCATCAGCAAAAAGCTTTGTACTACAGCTTACATTTAGGGGGAAGTCAGCAGGAAAAGAAGTGGCCCTAATATACTCCCTTGACGGACACCAGATATATCACTTCATTTACCTACTTGTTTTTTAACTAACGGTAAATAAAATTTAAACTAACTTGAAATGAGAATAAAACTAAAAAAATAGGATGACTATATTCGTGCAAAGCTGTAACAGTTTGTCCAGTTTCCCCAATCGTTGTCATCTCCTTCGCTTTTCTTCTCTTAATCTCCTTTTGTTCTTTATTTTCGTACTCTAAGGCATTTTTTATTGACATTTCAAAATTTCAGACTTTAAGAAATGTTAAAATTTTCTCATTCGTTTTTCGTACCTTAATGTGCGCTTTATTCTTGTATTCTAAAACCTTATTGTCGTTGCTCGGATTTTTATGCAAATATTTTAGTCTCTTATTATTTCAAAAATGTTGTCGGTCAAATCCATTCTCAGGTTGAATCCGTTTTTACCTTATAGGTTAAATTCGTGATCTGCATTTTACGTAGGTTCAATATGCACTCTACCTTGATAGGATTGAAAACACCAATACCTTCCCTCAAGCTCTGTCTTACGCATCTCAACACATCTTCTTAATGTTTCATATATATCATCTTATCGGCTTCTGCATTCATACACTGATCGATTTAGTGTCAATATTACAACAAAGTTAGGGAACAAAGAACTGTACTGTTCACTTAACCGGTGAACGAGCTCGGAACTTCCAGATCCGAATAGTCCTGTCTTCACCACTACAGTACGACGACGAACATGCGCAACCCAACACAGTTCTTTTTATAACTTACTTTTTTATGGTAAGTCAATTGATATCTATGTATAAAAACCAACACTAATTCTAACCTGACCCTAACTTTTCTCTAGGCTTAATTTAGGCTTCCAAAAAGTTTCTTCAATCCATCTGAGTGCGTATTCAAACTGGGGAAAATGAGGATCACTAATTTAACCTGGGTTAAAACGGATTCAACCTGAGAACGGATTTTACCGGCAACATATAAGAAGAATTTTATGATCTTGAACTTGGACTTGAACATTTAAAGGACTCGACAAATAAAAAGTGTAGTGTATATGTATTAAATTATTGGCACATATCGTTTGATGAAAAGAGCCAAGTTTCTCGAAAACTATAAATAGTCAAAACATTTCGATTTCCGCTATTTGACAAAGGTGTAACAGGTATAGATTCGGTGTTTCAGTTAACGGGACGTAGAACAGAATTGAAGTATTTTGGGTAGATTATAAAGAACCTACAAGGAAAAAGGTATGCAAAAGTCAATGAATTTGTGTGCGCTTTTAGACATTTAGTAGACGAACTCGGGAAACAAGCCAGAAATGTGTACATAGGGTTGAAACATAGGCTGTTTCCTCAACAATGTCTTCTCAAAGATAGCGTCCGCTAGTGGATCAATATTCAGACTCATGACGTCGAGCTTTTGTGCTCGATGTCAATGCGCCACTGGGAGGCCGCTTGTATTGGTTTTCTCTCTGTCACTTCATTTTCAGCGGCATTATCAAACGATCATAGTAAAATACATTTTAGCACGGAATGTTACTAATACGAAGTGCATTCGGTGCATCACTTTAAAGCGAGATTGCGTGTATGCGAATAATCACGATGTTTTCGTGCAATTTGGGACAAAAAGAACTTGTAAGGTTTTTAAAAACCAACTAAACTGCACTAGCCCAGAGGTCTTAAATTTACCAGTGTTAACTTTTTCAAATTGTACGAAAAAAAGTTGTGGCTAGTTATTGATAATATACAGGAAGAAAATTAAAAGAAAAGTTATGATAGTTGTGCAGAGGACTCACATTTGATTGGTTATCTGTGATTATTGGCCAATCAGAATGCTTAGTTTGTTACCTTCGATTTTCTTACCGAATTACCTCTTTCCTCTTTTTTGTATTGCGTTACCTAAAAACCGCATTTCTCTTAGCCAGTCACAAACTATCCTAATGTTCTAATCGCTGTTTTCTTTCTTCACGTAGATGGCCAATGATTCTCATCACCAAAACAGAACACTTCCTCCAAATTTTGAGCCCATTTCTTCATCCGAGTGCATCGCCTGGCTGACAGTATTTAACATCGAAGCTGTTGCTATAGTGACCATGAATGCCCTTACAATTATTATTTACCTGAAAGAGCGAATCCTTCGCAAGCGTAGCATGTACCTGATGATCAGCCTGGCGGTTGCAGACATGTTTGTAACATACAACGTGATCGCTGAAAGTTTGTTTTTGGGCGACGAATGTAACTTGTGGACGATTAACTTGTTCAGGAGCTTTGAGATCTTCATGGTTAATTCAAGTTTGGTGCGTTTCTTTCCAGCAGCCTCTGTAGCAAACCTTGCTGCTATTTCTTTGGAGCGGATGCACGCAACTTTTCGTCCATTCAAGCATCGCCTCATCAAAAAGAAGATATTTGGAGCAGCTGTTGCGGGTGTTTGGTTTACAGCTGCCCTGTCTACAGCTCTCGTTTTTTCACCATTTTTCTTGGGCCGCTCGGATACCACTTCCTTTTTTCAAGCGCGAGCATCATACTTCGCGTTGCTATTTTGTTGCCTTTTGATCACCGTTGTTTCTTACACGTCCATCGCTACTAAAGTTTACGGTGGAACGCATCCTCAGCGTCATGGTGCAATCAGAGGAGAAAGAAAACTGACCAAGACATTGTTCATTGTAACAATTGTATCGTTAATACTAGTGATGCCATTAACAATTTTCTGGTTTCTTTTTCTGGTTACTTCAGAAGAAATGGTTGAAAGATGGCGGCATTTAGCACTATCCTTAGATTGTTTATTTTACGGAAACTCTCTTATAAATCCATTGTTATATGCATTAAAAATGCCAGAGTTCAAAAGAGCTCTGTTTTTATTATTGCGTTGTAGATATCGCTCGGAGCCAGTTCAGGTTTTTCCTCTCAATGACTTGAAAGTTGTGAGATTTCATTCAGTTAACTGATGAATATGTGTTTACCAAGTATATAAAAACTGAGGGTTTTAATTTTTCGTGCGACTTCTGTCTTTGTTTTTAATTGGAAATAATTTATTCAAGTTAATATAAAGGAATAT